>NC_051160.1:137448466-137502851 GCF_013339745.2 Dermacentor silvarum | reverse complement strand
CCTTCCAGAGCGAGGTTTGGGGTCGAAGTGTGCAGCCCAGAAGTTCGCCAAGATCACTGTTCCTTTGGGGATGAAGAAGTCATCGACGACGGTGTCTTCCGAGGCTCTGCAGGTGAGCGGAAAAACAGAGGGAAGTAGTTAGGAAGACGCAGCGTTTGCTTGATCGCAATTTAGCCTCATTCCGAGGGCACCTGTGCTGAGTTCACCCCTGCCACCTCAATTTCTTTCTCCCAGCAGAAGAACTGAGCGGATGCCAGCGAATGAATTTTGTTTAGAAGAGCTATGAATTGGGCTAAATGGTGTGCATTCATTTTTTCTTGCGCTAAGTACAGTGGACGCCACAGGGACGAAACGGACACTATATGTGAAGCGGACACGAAGTGACACATGGGAGCTCAAACTACCAATTGGTTTATTGTCAGATCATTATACAATATTTAAAGCACACAACGCCGTATTGCGACTTCGTGAACTATGATTACAGCAGAAACACTCAGATCGCGTACTCACGTTTCCGGTTGTTATGGTTCTATCGGTGCATTCTGTGTGTGTATGCATTCTTTGCGTAAGTGATTTTGGCTTTTGTTAGCATGACTGAAGCTTTAAAGCGTTGCTCACGCAGTTGCCTTTTTCTTCTTCTATTTCTAAAGCCTGTCGTATTTCCCTAGTTATTGTGTCTTTTTCTTTAGCGACGACTGTCGTCTTGTCAAAGTAAGCTGTGCATTTGCACGTTCTACGATGGATGGCGAGATTTCTGGATGCGGCTACTTGTTCGCATGCGTAGCAATGTTCTCGGAGTCTGTCGTTTAGACAGTCTGGCCCACGTATACCTGACCGCATTTTAGCGGAATCTTGTACACGACGTTATTTTCACGTGTGTTACGTTACATGATCCTTGCGCTTTTTTGTTCTCTGAATTCACTTTCTTGCAAAGCTCTCTTAGCTTGATCGGTGCTGAAAAGAGCACTTTTACGTCTTGCCTTTCTGCCACCTTCTTTAGGCGGTGTGAGAGGTTGTGAACGTAAGGGACAATAACAGCTCGCCTATGTTTGGCCTTCTTATTTCTTGCGCTCGCGCGTATCACTTCGTGCTCGCTTCATATATAGTGTCCGTTTCGTCCCTGTGGCGTCCACTGTACTTAGCGCAAGAAAAAATGCATTTTATTTATTTAGTATGGCCACAAGGCCTATTCCGGGAAGGAAAAGATGCGCAGAAAACTTCATTACTCCGGGTGAATGCCACTCTCCTGGATGAAGGACAAGGCACGCAGGAGATATAATGCCTAGAATATACCGACTAGTGTGCTGGGCGGCGGACATCTTCAACGGGAGACGGTGACAACTGCCGATGATACCTGGAGACTGCATGGTTGACACGGTTCGGCACGTCATGATGTTGACTTATTGGCATCACCTTTGAAACGGGGCGGTGACAAATAGTCACCTAGCCTGCTTCAGTTAATCAGGTATTTTACAGATGCTTTTAATTGTAGAATTTTTGTATACATCTCCTTAATCTTTTTCTATTCCACGAAAATTCTCTATCTACCTTGTAGCGCTACCTATGCCTTTAAAGGATCCAGTCGTATCAATGTCTTCTCTGCTTTTTTTCTAACAATACTCTAAACGTCTCTTGCTTATATCGACTGCTCACCGGTTGATGCTCCCGTCCACTTTAAAACAAGCCGTTTCTGGAAGGTTAACGTAATCTACGGTTCTCGCTGGGTGAATCCATTCGCATTCCGTTAGGATATGCTGAGTGGTCGCCGGATTTTTGCTGCAGCGCACACATGCCTCATCTCGTTGCTAATATTTGCTACGGTATGTTCTTGTCCTTAGGTAACCAGCTCGTGCCTGAGATAGTGAGGCACTGCCCTTTGTCTTATCGTACATACTTTCCATTCTAATTCCTTTCTTCTCATTCGTGTGAATTTCCATGGTGTTTTTCGTTTCCATTTTGGCATCCAATTCACTGTCTTTCTTTCTCCCACTTTTGTTCTGATGACTCCTGATTGTCTATTTACACTTTAATAGCCCTATACTTGGTTTCCAACTTTCTTGACCTATTCTTCCATTCGGTGTTCACGCTTTTCAGGTACAGATACTTGTGAACTTTAGACGCCCATTTATTTTCATCCATGTTCTGATGAAGAACGACAGGGGGCGCCGATGAGTGCGGACGTGCAAACATCGGCCCCTATTTTCGAGCATGTTTTCGGTCACTTTTGTGTCTATTTGTCGGCGACTTCTTGTGCTAATAAACGCATAAAGTCACAAGGATTCCGTCGATACCAAGATTTTCACGGTGGGTGGACTTTTCGACCCCCTTTCAAGACTTTCCTGCCTAACGCGCTAGGTCTAGCCTGCCCATCGGCGGACCCGCAAAGGTTTTCCCGCACTCTACGCAAAAGATGTCTATGCAAATCTCCGTCGACGGGGAGGATATTACTCCCAATGATCTCCAAGACTCTGAATGGTCCGTGGCCATCGCTAAACGCAAACTTCGTGTGATGCATACCTCCACAAACGAGACGCAAGTCAGCGTCTCGATGCACGGCGTCGCGTAGTCGTCTCATCGCTCTCGAGCTGCGGTGAAGAGGCACCTTATAGCTGATTCGGAGACTTCCTCACCTCCCAAGATATGACCATCGAGTCATAGTGAGACCCAGAAACAGCCTCGACATGAGAAACTGTGAGTCAAATCAAGTTTTCCCAGTCACTCGCAATTGCTGCAGCGCTCAGTGAAGAAGACGTCGTGGAAGACGTGGTATGCCCGAAAATGATGCATAACATCGCAGTTATCAGCACCCCGGCAGAGAAGAACGCAAGGGTCTATTCCAAGATCAACGCCATCATTCTTGGTATGGTCAGTTTGGAGTTAGCACCTACCGAGCTGCACCCGACAACGCGTGCAAACGTGTCATCAGGGGTATACACTCGGACATAGGTCATGAACTGCTTTTTTGACTTATCGTGCACAAAAGGAGCCCTACTGCACTTCACGTCAAGAAAATCAAGAATTCCACCGTGGTGATAGTCTGCTTTGACGGACTAAAAGTCCCAAATTACTTCATGAGCGGCAAAGCTCGAGTGTGCTGCACCCTGTATCGCAGACAGACGGATGTCTCTTATGCCTGTGGAAAGCTCGGTCATCGAGCCGATGTTTGTCCCAATTCCAGAAGAGGCGGTCTGTAGAGGCTGCGGTATGCCATATCCTCCGGAGGGTCACGTCTGCACCCCGGAATGCAAGTTCTGCGGTGTTCCACATCCCACGGCAGGCAAGAGGTGTAGACAACTGTTTTCAAGTGCCCTACATAGTCCGAAGAAGAAGAAGAGAGCGGCTGATGCAATGTACGTCGGCCTTTGCTGAAGAAGACGACGATGACAATAACTTCGCAGATGGTGGGGGAGACTTCCCGCCGCTACCAGCCGGTGCAGGTGGCCGCGATACCGCTGCGGGCCCGAGCAGCAGCTGGTGTTCACCTGACGTCAGCCAACAGCTGCAACCACCACGAGGGCGCTACCGTTCCAGGGGGCACTCCCGTTCAGAGGCGGAGCAGGTGGCCATTCGAGATCAAGAGGCCGTTCGAGATCCTGGGGCCGTTCCCGCTCCATGGTACCTGCCGTCCGCATCGCTGTGCAGCAAGGAGATCAGCACCAGACCTGGGCATCCAAGGTCAAGAGGCTACGCCCACACGTAAAGAGGGGCACTTATCCAGTGCAACATACGAATATTTTTGTGCAGATGCAGAGAGAAAATGCTAGCCTCAGGGCAATTGTTGAGCAACTTAGAGCTGGAATCCCAGCAGGTTTTATCACCTGTCTTCTCCTATCACACGTCCCGGTACAGTGGCAACATCGGCTGCGATCCTCAATGAGGTCCCTATGGACGTCCAGCCATGGGCAAAACCCACAGAAACGACAGCGCCAGCAAACCCGGCCAAGCACGAGGATACTGATTTCAAAACGCAGGTCAAGGATACCTTGGCCGAGATCAAAAATGCACTAAAGGCAGTGGTCCAGTCGATTGCGGCATTGGACAGCAGAGACACAAAGATCGAAGCTGACCAAGTGCAATTTCTACACTCAGCCGAGGCTACTCCGGCCAAAGTAAAGCCTAAGGTCACGAGCAAACGTGACTTCTTCCGTTGCGCGAAAGGCCATGGGAGGACGGTAGGGAGGGAGGGCTAGCGACGTTTAGCTGCGGCACCAAATGCGTATTTATATAAAAACCTTGCGAGGCGAGGAGGTGGTAAAGACTTCCGATGCTGCTCGACTAGTGTCCCGTTCTGATCTCGTCGAAAACCTCCGAGCCGCCGCCAGAGACACCGGCAACAGTCACCAACGCCACGCGCGTTCGGTGCGAACGTGGGCAAAACGCCGACGACGTCGACAACAGTTCTGCGCGTTGCTGGTGTTGCTACATGTCCAGGATGGTATTTTCGCCAGAAAACGCCCGGAAGCGTTCTAACCAGTTGCCTAACGTTCTAAGGAACGTACCGACACTAACCGCGTGGAAATCCAATCCCCAGGGACCCCAGGAGGATTCTTGGAAGTTTAGTCGCCACCGGTGAGCCGCGAACAGTACCCGGTAGCGGCAGCCGCTTGCCTCGCCGGCGGGGTTTCCCGCATCGGCCCTTGGCCTAACCATGGTGAACGAAGCAACTACGATCGTCGAGCCCCTCCATGCTACCTCCGGAGGATCCGAAGAAGAGCGCATGGACCAAACAACCGAACCGGTGAGACAACAAACTCTATACCATAACACCGTGAGAGAAGATATTAACTGGCAATCAGTCCGAACGCAAAAGCAACGCAAGCAAGAAGCATTGGAGAGGTGACGCGCTAGCGTAAAGCCCCAAGACCCTGCAACCCCCACTAAGAACTCTTTAAAACGCGGACAGTCCCCAGACATCCACCTCTCCCGAAAAATGACTACAAGATTATCATTCGTCCAAATGAAGGACTACCATTAAGAAACGTGCTCACTCATACACTCGCACGAGCAATCATCGACGCGTGCCAGAACGAGTTCACGGATGACAAATTTATCCTGAGAATCAACCCGGGATCCAACATAGCCATCCTATCGACCCAGTATGAAGAAGTCACCGAAAAAGCACGACACATCCACGCCTTAACACTTAGCGGCCGAAGTCACGCCGTGGGCGCATACACCGCGCATGGAGAAGGCACCCTCAGGGGAGTGGTACATGGAATACCCTTGCACACAACCACCGAAACCCTCATGGCTCACCTCAGAGTGAGAACACAAGGGGTAGAAATCCTTACAGCCAGGATGATCGGCGCCACCAAAAGTGAAGTGCTGACCTTCATTGGTCCCCTTCTACTACGATTTGTGTACTACTACGGAGGTGTACTCCGCTGCTACCCATTTAGACCGACGCTCCAGGTCTGCAAGATCTGCAGAGAAAAGGGCCACCGTACCGACGTGTGCCAGAACCCGGACAGACCCATCTGCAGACTGTGCGGACTGCTTGACCCAACCGACGGACACAAGTGCGAGATAAACTGCGCCTCGTGCGGGGAGGCTCACCCTACCGGCGACCACTCGTGCAAGCAGCGACTCAAACCAGTTTGACTCAGACCCGCACCATCGTCGGCCTCGATGAAGCCGAAAGCCCCACGATGGTTCGCCTCGGAAGACGAAGAAGATACCTACAGGGCGGACACTCGCGGCCGGCCGGACAATACGATCCCGCTCTCGGTCACCGAGCCATGAGCACCGGGCATCACCGACACCCAAAAGGAACCCATCGCCACCAGCCAAGAAGCAGAAGCCATCACTGGAGGTAAGCTGGGCAGAAGTAGTGTCTCCCAAGCAACGAAACATATCCACACCGATCACACAAAATCCGGAATACCAGGGAGTCATTGAGGAAAATAGGCAGCAAAAACCAACTACGAGCTCAAAATCGAAACTTTGATGAAACGAGTGGCTATGATCGAATCGGCACAGGCTGGGATTCGCGAACAATCACCACAATCGCAATTGCTGCAGCTAAGCTCTCTCACCGCGCATCCACCACTGCAAGCACAAATTTCCCCCACCTCTCAAGCATCAACACCAAAGCAGCCGTCAGACAGCAACCTGGTAACCCAGCACCAATTACAACAAGCACTACAACAATCACAAGAGCAAATAATACAACAGATACAGCAACAATTTCAGAAGTTTTTTGCTGAATTCCAAGAACTAAAGAAATACGTTAATGAGTCCCTAACCACGGAACCCAAACGTAAAAGGAAAAATAGTAAAATACGCTCTCAAACAGACGATGCTGAACGCATGCTGAACTCCGACACAGACAACACAATAGCGTCTAAATCCCATCATGGCCCGTAAAACCCAAATGGTAGGTGAAAGCATCACGATCTGGCCCTGGAACTGCAGGAGCATTAAAGCAAACTGCCATCTCTCTCGCTATACGTGAAGGTGGCTCTAGTCCCCCCTGACGTTATCTGCCTGCAAGAGGCGGGAGAGCAACCAAAACCAATTACGGGATATAAAGTACACTACGACCCCAATCATTCTAGGGTGGCCACAGTCGTTCGCAAAGATTTGGCAACAACCCTAACAGTACTTTCCGGTGAGGAAATCTCACATCTCGTCATCACAATATGGCCCGTTAAGAAGGGGAGGCCAAAACAGGGCATATGCAACGTATACAGTCCCCCCCGCGACAAGAAGGCTGACTTCGCGTCACTATTCCGGCACCTACAGGGAATGCTGGAACACCGCGATCGCCTATTCATAACCGGAGATTTCAATGCAAAGCACAACACGTGGGGCTACCCAAAAGCAGACGCCAAGGACACTAAGCTCCTTGAAACCACAGAACGCCACGGCTGCACACTAATTACTCTACCAGGTACGCCTACAAGAATAGGAAACAGCGCGAGCAGGGACACGACCCCTGATCTCGCCATAAGCAACGATACCGTAGGAACGAGCTGGAGGGTCATAAACGACTCGCTGAGTAGGGATCACTACATTATCGAAATTACCGGCGCCTCGGCCAAACTACGCCGACCCCTAGGGAAGACCAAAATTACAAACTGGCCTAAGTTCAGGGAGAGGCAACAGTCCGACTTAGATATAAGTCCACCCTTACCAGAATACCAAGGCCGCTATGCCACGATCAAGGAGTGGGCCCTGCACATCAAATAATTATATGACGCCAACACCAAAGTCTACCAAACCGATATCGACACGCCAGCAATCGACAACGATCTAATACACTTATGGGAAGCATGCAGAGGTCTCACCAAAAGATGGCGCAAACAGAAACTAAACCGGAAACTTAGACTTCGGATTGCAAACATCCCTATCAAGGCCAGCAAGTATGCTCTGAAGGTACAAAGGGACAATTGGCGCACGTTCTGTGATTCGCTTAAATGCACGCTCAGCACCAAAAAGACGTGGAACATACTCCGCAGCATCCTTGATCCTTCAAGTACAAAAACAAGCAAACACAACCATACAAAACTTCTTGGCGAATATCCGGGAACCCAGGACCAACTCATACAGGAGCTCCAGCAAATATACACGGGAATCCGGACCGGGCATCCGAAGCCATACCCTCATTATAAGGGACCTCCGAACGAGAGGCTCGATGCACCCCTCACGTATGCAGAGGTATATGCCGCAGCACAGAGCTTCAAGAAAAAGCACGGCACAGGGCCCCGACGGGATCACCAACGTCATCTTGAGGAACCTAAGCGATGAAACCCTCCGAGCCTTTACACAGCAGCTGAACGAAGAAACACCGGGGGGAACATTACCCGAGGAATGGACTGACCGCTCAGATAGTACTTATACCCAAACCGGGCAAACCACGCAGGTTCGATCAACTACGACCGATCTCGCTAACGTCCTGCCTGGGCGAACTCTTTGAACGAATCGTACTCACTCGAATTGAACAACACATGGAGAATATGAACTACACCCAAATTCCATGTATGGATTACGGAAAGGGATGTCGGGACAGGACGTCTTCCTCCTCCTGAAAGAAGTACTCAACCCACAAGCGGGCAGCAACAACAACATACTCCTATCTCTTGACATGGAAAAAGCTTTTGATAACATAGCACACGAGACCATCCTAGATGGTCTTGCCGCCATTGGATGCGGGGAGCGAGTATATCAGTATACCGTCGCCTTTCTCAGTCACCGCAAAGACCGCATCGGCATAGCAGGCATAAAATCAGACATCTATGATCTACCACAGAAGGGTACTCCGCAAGGATCTATAATATCTCCTTTCCTCTTCAGCATCGGGCTTAGGAAACTTGCACTACAACTGGAAAACATCCCAGAACTCGGATGTGCCTTCTATGCCGACGATATCACCCTATGGGCCACCAAGGGCTCATACGGTGACAGAGAGAACACTTTACTAACTGCTATCGAACACATCGAGTCATATCTAACAGCAGCATGAATGAGATGTGGCCCACTGAAGTCGGAGTACCTACAAATCCGGCCCAAGCAAGCAAAAAAACATCGAGCACCAGCGATACATCTCGAGATTGCAGGGCAACCTATAAAGCGAGTCCCGACAACACGCTTACTGGGTATGCACATCCAGGAAAACAATGGCATAAAGGAAGCCTCAGACAAATTAAATCACGTAGTAAGAAGCATCGCATCACTCATCGCGAGGGTAGCTCGCAGCAAAAATGGCTTCGCAGAGGACGAAACCATAAGATTGGTACAAGCCCTTGTTATCAGCCGTGTCACGTACGCACTCCCGTATCAAGTTAAGCGCAAGACTGAGACCGAGCGCATGGACACTCTTATAAGAACGGCGTACGAGACGGCTTTACAGCTACCGTCAGGCACAAGCACAAAGAAATTACTAGCGCTAGGGGTATACAACACATTCGAGGAGCTGGCAAACGCCACACTCATAGCGCAGAGAGAGCGCCTCAACAAGACGAAACAGGGAAGGCACCTTATTCAACGCCTAGGGTACCCGCTAACACCCCAGTACTGCGAAGAAAAAGCACAACTCCTCCCTAACCAAATTAGAGAAAACATTATAGTAGACCCTATCCCCAAGAACATGCACCCAATTCACAATCAAGGCAGGAGAGCCGCGCGTGCCCGCATGTTGCACAAACGCTGTTTCAGAGACCCAGATGTATACTACACGGACGCTAGCGCGTATCCCTCGTCGCCACGACGCGAGACGAAATACACGATCACCGCTGTCAATCAGGGGAACCTCGTTGCCTCTGGCTCCATCCGCGCCACATGCAGCGCAACAGCATGAAGCAGCAGTGATCGCTCTCGCACTTCGTGACGCCGAGAGCAAGCAAAGAGACGCTCGCGTCCTTACGGACTCACAAGCGGCGTGTCGTTTATACCTGAGTGGAACACTCCCTATACAAGCCATTCGAATCATGTGCCGCTCACTAGAGGGGATTCGAATGGCTTGTATAGGGAGTGTTCCATTCAGTATAAACGTCCGCCTCTTCATTGCCCCGCAGGCCTTCGTGCCCCGGGCACGAAGGCCTGCGGGGCAACGAAGAGGCGGACTGCGCAGCTCGAGGTCTCACTAGCCGAGCGGCAGACCACACCGTCGTTCAGCCCCCGACAGACCGAGTAGCGACCCATGAGTTAACCACGAGTCAACAAATACTGGAGGACCAACGTCTTGCAAGAAGACAATAAGCTCCCCCGCACAACGCTCTCAATAGACTCCAGGCTAGGGACTGGCGCCGCCCGCAAACAAACACATACCCACACTTGTCCCGCCTACACGCCATCTCCCCAGACAGATATACGTCTCGGACATGTCCCTGGTGTAGCACACACACAGCGACACTCGCGCACATAACACACCAATGCACAGACAGACCGGACGAGGCAATCTCGCCACGAGTCACGTCACACACGCTCACTACGTGGTCTTGGGAGGCAAGACTCTCCGAACTGGGCCTGGAAAGCCAACTGGCGACTCTCGACCAGGCCCGGCGAACCGCGATTGCCAATGGAGCCCTGTCAGAGGGAACCACCCAGAAATAAACCGCGCATAGCTTACTGTATTAATAAAGTTTCTCCTCCTCCTCCTCCTCTTGCTACATGTCCAAGTCTATACAACTGATGTATCCCGGCCACGGCGGCCGCATTTCGATGGGGGCGAAATGCGAAAACACCCGTGTACTTAGATTTAGGTGCACGTTAAAGAACCCCAGGTGGTCCAAATTTCCGGAGTCCCCCACTACGGCGTGCCTCATAATCAGAACTGGTTTTGGCACGTAAAACCCCATAATTAAATTTTTTCTATACAACTGATAAAACTACTATCCTTACTCCGTATAGCTCTCTACTAATTTGCTATCGCATTTGATGCTTCGCCTTTCGGGTGAAACTGCGACATTTCTTAGGTCCACTGCAGGACGTCGAACTCCTTCCTCTCCCTGCGACCTCAATCACCCCTGTCTTGCGCTAGCTTATTTCAACTTGCGCCTGCAAATTTCCTAATCCTAACTTCATCACCCTACCTAGTTTTCTGCCGTCCTCGACTGCATTTTCCTTCTCTTGGTGCCCATTATTTAACACTAGTGGTGCGCCGGTTATCCACCCTACGCATTACATAAACACCAGTAAAATTGTCCGACGGCAGGGTTCGAACACATGACGTCCAGCAGAGAAGCGCGATATTGAAACCATAACAGACATATAGACAGACGGGGAATCTACGCCACGGACACATGCATCTAGAAGCGGCACAGAACACCCTTATGAATTTGTCGTGGGCAAGCAAGCACGTTGAGACGCTTGATGCGCTTCTGTCATGCGTCTGTTTGGCCTTACCGAGGCGCAGTTAGAACGCAGGCGAGAGCGTGCGCATTTGAGGAACGCGGAAACCGCAAGCAGCCAGGAGAATTGCACCTGCAACCATGCTTTTGAAGAGGACGCGTTGGGACGAAGGTGAGCGTATCGGCCGGTAAACTATGCGAGAAAAAAAAAAAGCACTGCAGCAACATGTCCTTCATCTGCGAAGCACAAGAATTGGTAGTAAAAAAGTTACAGTGATGTTTCACTTCGTGAACGCGTGTTACGCACAAGCGTGTGGACGCTGCGAAGTTGCACAGCGAGCACCGCTGCGTCGAAGCACCAACGGAAAGGGCGCGAACGTGGTCGCGGTTGCTACTAGAGCACTGCACGGGCTCGGGCTTACCCGAAAGCCCGGGCCCGGCCCGGCCCGTGGGCCGGGCCGGGCCGGGTAGAGCAGTTTTTTCTCGGGCTCGGGCCAGGCTCGGGCACGGCGTGTGCTTTTTGACCCGGGCCCGGGCCGGGCTCAGGTGTTTTGACGCGGGACCGGGCCTGGCTCGGGCTTTCTCGTGGTGTGCATGTAACGTGCAGCGAGTTATTCTCGGGCGTCTCAACTCTGAAAAACATATATTTTTCGGTCTCGGGCCGGGTTCGGGACGGTTTCGAGCCGGGCCCGGGCCTAAGGCAAAGGGGTGGTGGGCCGGGCCGGGCGGATAACGTAGATTATTTCCGGGCCCGGGCCGGGCCCGGGTCTCGCCATAAAAGTTTTGATCGGGCTCGGGCGGGCAGCCCAACGTAAAAACGGGCCCGGGCCGGGCTGACAAAATCGGCCCGTGCAGTGATCTAGTTGCTACATTGATCTCGATGGTGCGACGCATGGTGCGCCACAGGGAAAGCGCATATTGCTACACATGCAACGAAGACACGCCGCGAACATGCAAAGCGAGCAGCGCGGCGTCGAAGCACAAACGAAAAGCGCGCGAACGCGGCGGTTCTCTTGTCCACCTCCAGGCGCCTTCCTTTTTCGGTGCTCGCTTGCCTCGGGACGACAAACTTAATTTCGCCGATATCCCAGACATATACGCTTGCGCGTAAAATACGTTTACTGGGGAGATCGTCATAGCGTGCGTGGTATTCTTTGCAGTTGCTTATCTCTTAAAATTCGGCATTCTTGGTTTCAATGCAGTGCAGGCTTCATAAGTAATGATTACAATCGGCACTACGCACTATATGACATTTCCCCGGCGTGGAGTTTCTGCCCCAAATTTTCTAATATGTCACAACGCGCTGACTAACGGTCTCGTCTCGCGCACCTTCCAGGTGCGACGCCTGCAACGCCACTGATGGCACTCCTCATTACGCCGCCATTTTGAGACGCTTGATATACAGCTGCCAAGCGCTGTTCCAACCACCCAACAGGAGTTATCTTGCGCGCTGCGTCACGCAAACTCGCCTCCCCGCGTATTATTAGAACATAAGTAGTCCAAGCGCCTCGATAAACCTTGCTATTGCTGCCTTGCTCGCGTTTCACTCTTCGAAGCGTTGTCAGCGATAGATTGACAGCGATCATTTTTCGACGCAATGTTTTGTGTATCACTACATATTATCATACTTTGAGAATTGAAGAATTTACTTCTTAGTGGAGAAGCCGGTGACACAATAGTTGGCAACATGTACAGTTTCATCCAAATAATTTCCTCACTCGGAAAGAGAGGAATGGAAGAGAGCGGCGGCAATGGCGGAGAACCGTATGCAGCGTAAGCGGTGGAAGAAGTTAGTTGCTCGCGCTGAGACATCGAGATTTTAGGCGTGTTGTACAAATAGATTCACCGCTAGAGGAGCAGCGAATCTTGTCAACGATGCTAAAATATCCAGAAAAGAAGGACTGCCACTTTTAAAGAGACATTCAGTGTCAGAAACTATGGCGAGTACGTGGGGTCGAAAGCATGCCTTTTGATTATCGGACAATTGCTGCTTTGGCAAAAAAGAGCGCCTTAAAGGGAGTAACGTTTGTTAGAATGCGCAGCGGTAAATAGGCGTGCGAAGTGAGTGCACCACAGGCGAAATTGCGAGCCCGTCAATTTCGATCAGCCCGTCATTCCAGTGAGTCTTCGGGCCGTACACTAGGTCACAATTACGGTAAAGGTAATTTTGTAAGTGATCAATTGAGGTTACGGCCCCAGGAGACTCGTGTGCTTTTAGTGGTCGCCTCAGACGAGGAATAATCAGAGAGCCCCGTGCGAGGCTTTTCGTTCACCGTCCACTGCGCACCACCTTGCTGACTATATATATGGCGTCACTCACTCTCTTGGTACACCTAGCGGCGTGCCTGTTTTCCAGCGCTCCATCTCCCACACGCTTGCCATGGTGAAGGGCATGCGAAGACGGTCCTCCCACGTTGGTCGACGTTCTCGGCCGATAACTTCGTCAATCTCGCGCTGCACCTGCACAAAGTACATCGATATTACGTTAGTCTTAAAACTAATGTGCAACAGCAATACAAGCAGGGATGGACGCTGCGCCGCCTAATATTCCTCAGTAAAATTAGCAGACGACCATCTTGAGAACATGGCTCGAGGCGTAAAGAGTCATGTATTCGCGTTCGTGACTTGCTGACGCCAGCTGTTACTTGCACTGCAGCGCCATTATATTTTGAAACCAAATGTAGATTCCGTAAAAAAAGGAAGAAAGATAGAAGAAAGAAACGAAGGTAACAAATAGTTACACTTCTGAGAAGTAGGGCGAAGCGAAGTACTGTTACGTGAACAGGGGAAGTATTTTGTAGCGACCAATTTTATTTTCCATTCTTTACGAGCATCGTTATTGACTGGGACAGAATCACACCGACGTTATCTCAGGGATCGCGCACTTCGCACCATAGATGATAAATTGAGATCAGAATTGTAATGGATCAGTAGAAAATACAACCCCTACGCATTTACTACTTTGCTAAAGCGAGGCCCTCAACGACGAATTAAGCAAGAGTAATGCATTCGTGCCAGGGGAGAAGTTCTGAGGAGTATATTACACCGAGTCATTTGACTCTTTTTCTCTTTATTTTTTCGGACGCAATTCATTGCGTTTTAGAAGAATATGTAGCAATTTTCGGCGTTGCCAAGGTGCCACGCCTCTGAGATGACAAGGATTGCGAGAAAAGAAAACTCGCAGTTTCGCCCGAAAGGCGAAGCATCGATTGCGATAGCAAATTAGTGGACTTTTATACAAGTAAGGATAGTAGTTTCATGGGCCATATTAACTTGTAAACATAGGCACACTAACTAAGTTAACAAGCATGGCACAGACGCGCACAAGCAAACATAAATGGATCTCACTCAATGACCGCGAAAACTCACTTCAAAGCGGTCCCTACGTGGGACTAGCCGGGTGGCGCGGGGTCTCCCCTGCGCCTTTTCTGGACCCAAATAAAGTTATTTCACTCACTCACTCACTCACTCACTGGCAAAACTTTCGAGTGAGTCAACGCGGCAGCAGCGGCGAGAAAATTGAGCTTCGTGCCGGCGCTCGCATCAACGCCACATTAGTCGCAAAAGCATAGAGAGGGCGGAGTCTGCAACCGCCGCAGATGGCTTTGAAGATACAGCCGCGCGGATAGGCACTCGCGGAGCCTACCGGCCCGGCGGGAGCGCGCTGGCCGCAGCAAAGAGCGGCCCCTCCACCTCCCTTCCCTTTCTCTGGAGCGTGGTGCGCGACTGGAAGACTGCGCCTTCATTCCCGCTTTCTGTCTTTGCGTGGGCGAGCCGCGATTGCCGGCTCTCCGTCGCATGCTTTCACTCGCGCATACAGCCTGCGGCGCACGGCGACAATATTATCGCCCGTAGACTTTATACGGAACATGCCTGGAGTGTCCATATAATTGCTATCGCAATAAAAGCATCCTTGGCCCTGTTCTTTCGCACGATAATGACATCGTCAGTACAAATGTGGCTGCAGAATTCGGCCCCTTTTAAAGACATGGCATTGTGCTTCTTGTATACGCTGCCATCGAATCTTATCAGAAAGGCGGCCACAATTAACCATAATGGAAGTATTGTTACGTGTAGAGCGTCATAAACAAAGGAGACTAATTGAGATGTATTTACCAGCGCAGCCAGTGACCAAGATGGAAACCAGCTCGTCCCAAGTCCAGATACCCGTCTTCGCCAATCTCGTGCTCGGCAGGTTTTTTTTAGCGTCTATTGTATCGCAACACAAACCCCGGCGGCAAAAGCACCGTGCCAGTGTCGTTACATATCTATGGCAAGTGGAATATTGTAGCGCTTGAGCCTAGCGACGTGGACGACGTCACTAGTTGGCGAAGTGGAGGACGTTGCGGGGCTGGCAGAAGGCCAGAACGATTTCGTGACTCAGTGACTTGGCGAACCACTTGATATGTGCCTTTGTAACGAGACAGCAGTTTCTGGCAAAGGCCTACTCGTCGGGAAGGCAACCAAAGCAGCACGAGGGCGCCCGGCGAGAAGCGCACTTCAAGGTGACAGGTTGTAGCGGCACTTCTAGCTCTCTTGTGACTCTGATAGGCGAACGCGTGCAAGCTATCGAACATAGTCAGCGCGAGCGATGACATCACGGGCATATTTACATCTCGAAGTCGCAATAGATGCTAGCAAGGCGTCTACTGGTAGTGTGGGTTCACGGTTTACGACTGGCCTGTATGATGAAAGAAATTGTTGCAAGCCGCGAAAGCCACGGCGAACGCCCGGACGTGTCAAGTACGTCGAGCCTCCCGCAACCGTTGAAAAATCAAAGCCTCTTTCTTAAAGAACGATGGTTGAACGCGAAGCTTTCTCCCATGCAAACTGAATCGAAGAACAAAGCCAACCACCACGCAACGAATCCAAGAAATGCTGAGCGACCCGATGCGATGCATATGTGATTTGATTGCTTGTTTAGGATTCTATTTTTTTAACGTTGAAGTTGAATGAAGACACATTTCGTTAAGTTGCATAGCCTTTATTTTAGATCATGTAGCCGTTGATTACACGCATACAATCACACTTTCACGGACGACTCTACACTTGCACAGTATTGCCTTGTGATCGCGGTGGTAGGCGGTCAGAGGCTCTGCCGTTGCCGATACACGCACTACTGTTTACATTCGCAGTTGTACCGATAAGAACAATGGGAACTGCAACGCCACGCTACCCCGACGAACTGTACTTATCTGCCTTGCATTACGCGCGTTTTTTGTTGAAGCGAAATCATAGCCTTCGCAGTGAATACAGATTTGAAGAAATCATTAAATACGGCAGCTTTTTCTACGTCATCAGTAATTATCCTACCATTATGTTTTAAATCCGGAGGCCCAGAACACTCCGTACTGCACCTCTTAAAGAACTTCCAAAACTTGGTGTTATTATTATTTTTGAAATCAGTGGCTAAGCTTTGAAAACAACGGTCTTAACAGTCCGCTAATTGAGTTTTATACAGTGCCGTGAGATTACGTAATTTGTTTAGAGATAATAACGTTTTTTTAGTGTTCTGAATACATTCTCTTGCGTCGAGGATCAGTCGAATTAGGTTGCCAGTGATCCATTGCTTTCCCTTTCGCTTTACTTTGTTACTTCAAACACTAGGGACGTAAGTTTGGGTGAGTGAGAGTATAGGATTCTTGAAAGAAGGAAAAAGACAACGAAAATACGAATGCGTGTTTGCCAACTTACACAGAATACAAGCGAAAGTACAGAAAAAGATACATAAAATTAGGAAATTAGGTTACCTTTTCCGACAGCTTGGATCCTGTGATAACTATCCGGAGAGGAGTTAGTTGCGGAGATAATTGCGACTGAATGTGCCGAATGTGTTGTAGCAAAATTTCTCGCGACGAGCCATTCGAAGCTGCGTTGGTGATCTCAGAGGTCATTTTTGACAAGCTGTAATATATACTTTGAATGAGATGGCCGCACATAGGCGGCCTCACACTTCCGCAAATGGAAAATTGGGCAGACAGGGCAGTGCGAGGAGAAGAAATAAATTTTTGTTGCCCGAAACAGCGAGAAAGCATTCTTTATTCGCCCTAATTGGGCGGCTATATCAGTTCAGAAAGCCATTGGCTATTGCCGCGGCCCGTGCTCGGTCTACCGGGCTTGCTGATCTTCCAGGCTCGGTACAGTTAACCACGCCTCCCATGTTTCTTCAATAGCTTCTAGCGATTCTGAAGCTTCATCTTGAGTGTTTTTCCCGTGCTGTGGGCACACCAACAGCATTCGTTGGGGGGTGTCCGGTACACAACAGAATTGGCATAGGCATGAGAATTGTGTGGAGCTCACCCGGTGCAGGACAATTCCATAGACATAGGTATCCTTTTCTAGTCTGCGGAGGGCGGTAACTTTTTCCTTGCTTAATTTTGGGTGGTAGCAGATATTGTCTTCTTTGCACTCGGTAGTTTTGCAAAACTCTGTAATGCCTAACGTATCATATATGCGACGCTGAGTTTAATGCCTGGAAATGCTGACTGAAGCGCGGGAAACCAAATAAAAGCGCATAGCTGCGTTTTTATTGTGCTGCAGTGAAGTTTCAGCAGTGGAAAGTGTAACAACCATTTGCTAATTATTTAATTAGTACAGTAATTAACTTGTAACCGACAAACGTTTGTTGTTTCTTTTTCTGCTAATGTACTCTCCTTAGCCAATAATAAATGTCAACTAATTTGTTCCAATTTTCCTTGATGTGGAACCGTCTTTGGGTTAAGCCGACCGTCAGTCCGTAACGCGTTAACAAAAAAAAAATAAATTGGCTGTGGCTTAACTCAGGTATGCCTGGGTGTGCGTAGCGAGAGGTACGGTTACTGTTATTGTTTAGCTTCGTCGTTGATCGCGGTCCTGGCACAAGATGCCGAACTAGACGACGAACCATCCTCATCTGAGTGCACTCGCCTGGACGCTTCTCGAGGCGTGCGGCTCGTTCTTCCTCCGTCTGCTAGGCTCGCTTCCTCCTCTTGGATTCGTTCCGACGCCGAAGCCTGGCTTCTTTCAGTCTCTCCGACTCACTTTCCATATCTGCCGACGAATCCCACCCAGCCGCCCCTTCTATAGATAGTGTTCATGTGACGTCACGCAGCCATATCTCACCGCGCTGGTACCCAAAGATGGCGACTACGATGACGTCAGTGCAACGTATTATCATGCGCAAACTGTTTTGCTTTTTCACGGCGATTGTTTTTCACCGGTTTATCATTGTTATCGCTCTGACGTTCGACGCAAGACGCGCTTTTTGTTGCTGTTTCACCGGTTTATCATTGTTATCGCTCTGACGTTCGACTCAAGACGCGCTTTTTGTTGCTGTCATGCTGTCATGTTCCTTGCTTACGCCCCTTCTCGACCTGCTGGTACCCAAAGATGGCGTCCGCGATGACGTCCGTGTAACCTATGTATATTTATTTATTTATTCACGTTGCCTCACAGGCTCCAGCATCGGAGCATTATGTGAGGGGGGGGGGGGAGATTACATAGACAGGGGTAATGTCAGGAGCAAAAGTAACATGAGCATGCAAAACAATGTTTATTGACTGTCAGTACCCATCACTGGAAAGTAAACACAACATTATAAAATAGTTAATAACGCATTATTATTTAGAAAAAATTGCCGTTACTTCGGCCCTAAATCTAGTTGGATCACGGATCTTCACGATGTGCTCAGGAAGACCATTCCAGTGAATGATAGCCTGCGGCAAAGCCGATGAATTAAATGCAACGGTTCTACCAGAAATGCGTTGGAAGCTTAGAGGGTTCTTTAAACGACGTGAGGTGCGGTAAGGTTGTGCAAGAGGCAGCGTTGAATGATTGACGCTATAGACTATCTTGTGGAATAGACAGATTAGGGCGATTATTCTCCTTGATTGCAATGTAGAAAGGGAGAGCGATGATTTAATGCTTGTTACGCTTGAGTGACGGTTGTAGTTCCTGGAAATGAAACGTGCAGCGCGATTTTGAACCAATTCGAGGGAATTAATTAAATAAGCCTGATGAGGTGACCAAATGGGTGATGTTTGATAGGCGAGCTTTCGGGTAGTGGCAGGAGTTCCATGGAGATTACGTTTTAGATATCCTAATGTGCGCGATGCTTTGGCTGTTACTTTCTGTATGTGGGTGGACCAGCAGAGGTTACTCGTGAAATGAACGCCTAGGTATTTATATGAAAGCGTGCGGGACACTACAGTATTATTCAGTAAGTAATTGGAAGAAGAGACTGATTTTTTCCGGCTGAATGTAATGAGCTTGCATTTTTCGGTATTAAGTGACATTTGCCATGATGTGCACCAAGCGGTAATGTGATCGAGGTCACTTTGAAGTGCTAGGTGATCTGAAGATGAAAGAATTTTGCGATAAATGATGCAGTCATCTGCGAACAAACGAATGGTTGATGTAATGTTAGATGGCAAGTCATTAATGTAAATGAGGAACAGCAACGGGCCCAGGACGCTACCTTGAGGTACACCAGATAGTACATCGCTAAATGGAGATGAGTGATCGTTAACAACTGTGAATTGTTTGCGAGATGACAGGAAATTCCTTATCCACGAGGTTGTTGATGAGTCTAAGTTGAGGGAAGTGATTTTAGCTATTAAACGTGAATGCGCGACACGGTCAAATGCTTTGGAGAAGTCTAAGAATATGCAGTCTGTTTGAAAGTTCTCGTCCATATTGTGTAGCAGTTCGTTAGTAAATTCTAGCAGCTGAGTGTCACACGAGAAGCCTTTCCTGAACGCATGCTGGTTAGTAAAAAAGAAATTATTACTGTCTAGATGCTGCGCAACGCCTGATACGATTATGTGTTCGAGTATCTTGCATGAAACTGATGTCAATCATCAGTTGGCATCGTGTATATACACGATGCAATGCCGGTTCCTGTGGCGATGCAACGCCGGCAACGCCAGCAACGCGCAAACGGCGGCAAACGCCGTGGCGGTTGCTAGGCAACGGCTCAGCTCGTGGTGCGGCCACCGACCACAGCGAGACGGCGAGAATACGGCCAATGTAGCTCTCTCTACAAAAACCTCGCTGAACGATGTCGTCACGTGCGTTGCCTAGCAAGCACCTGACGCAGCTGCGCCTCGCTTCTCCTCCGCTACCGCACCAGCGATGATGTCACTGCGCGTTGCATAGCGCAGCTTGCAACACCGACACAGTGTTCCAAAGCCGACGCCGCGTTCCATCGCGTTGCAATGCCGACAGCGCGTTCCAGCAGACCCGCTCCGTCAATGCGGACGCCTAGCAACCACTTACCCAGCTTCGCCCAGCCAAAGTCATTGCTTCACGCCGCAATTATTGCTTTGCTTAGTCATCACAACATTTTTTGAAGCTTGGCCATGACGTCACACTGACTATAAAGATCATGTCGCCGCGACGACGACACACACAACTCTCGTAGACTCCGCACTGAGTAAATGTAACATTGGATGGCCGAAGAAGTACAGGACTCCCGAAGAAGAAAGCGCTCAGCAGGAAGCTCGTTGTGCCGCCAGTCGAGAACGAATGCGGCGATTGCGTGCTCATCCGTACTATCATCCGGAGCCTAACAAAACTTAGCCGAACGTAGCAAAACGTAGCTGAGCACAGCTACCCTGGTAGAAGCTAGGTGATCACCAGATCCGTTGTTTCTCCAGCCTTACACAACTTAGTGCAAACTGCGCAATTTTTTGTCTTGTTATTTCTTCTAGCATGTTCACTGCTGCGACAGAGATACGGCCTTTTTGTAGGTTTCTACACGCGGTTTGTGAGTCGCTGAAGATGATGGCTGTGTCCTTGCATGTGGTGATGCCGAGGACCATGGCCGCTTCCGTAGCCATTTCTGGATTTCTTGCCGGTATGGTGGAAAATGACTAGCTCATTCCCTTGATTGTTGGTCATGCTAATTGCGTATGATGCTCTACCTGGGTACTTTGCCGCATCTGTACATATTGTGTTGTGGTTATTTGAGTGTTTCCTGCTTAGTGTTCGAATTCTTTCTTGTCTTCTGTTTTTGTGGTCTGTTGTGTGCATGGAACGACTGAGACAAGGTCTCGGAAAAGTGGCGATAATCGGGCTTTCGCGTCTGAGTCTGCTGTGAAGTTTTGGCTATATGTTAGTTTGCGAAATACAGCCCCGGCTGTTTGAGTCAGCTTAAAGGGTAGCTGAATCACTAAAAAAAGTGAACTTTCAACTAATTAACATAGTTTTTCGCCCTCTGAATACGAAAATTATAGTTTAACACGCCAGAAGTCACCACTATTTGCTTTAATTTAGCAAAAACAAGCCACAGCGTCTGCTGGAGACGCCGCGGGTCGTTTAACGCGCTTTAATGGAAAAGATTGTGATATCATATTTGGTATCGGCGAGGAGGGCGATTCGAAGAGACCGCTCACGTGACCCCTGTATTGACGTTATCCTCGCGCCCAGTCTTTCGCCAGCTACGCTCGGCGCGCGAAGAGGGCAGAGCTTCAACGAAAATTTAAACCGCGATTGCGTCGCTGCTACGCGCATAATCGAGAGAATAACTGCTGGAGTTGAATTATACTGTGTCAGCCTTCCAAACCTCCATGAATCTTCTAATTCTAAAACATCTTGAGCTTCCCTTTAAGGCATTCCAGCTCGCTGGCCCTGTGCGCTTCACTGATTTTTTCCCAGGTGTTATGCAGGCCAAGTTTGAGAAATGTCGGGCTTGAGGGCATACTGGGAATTCCTAGTGTGCTCTTTACTGCTTTTCTGATGATGATATTGAGTTTTTCAATTTCAGTTTTCATGAGGAGTAGATGCAGGATGTCATACGTGATCCGGACTATGAGGAGGACTTTGGTTATTTGGTTGGTTTCTTACGCTTTAAGTCCTCTTCTTTGGGTGGGTATGCGCCTAATGAGATGAGTGACTTGTGTTAGGGTCTTCTGAAGCTTCGGCAGTCTAAGTGCGCACGATCCATCTTGATGTATTGTGCGGCCAAGGACGCCGAGGGAGCCAACTTGTGGGTGTCGACTCAATTGCGTGCGACTTTGGGATCTGGGGCGACGTGGGCTGGTGGTCTTCCCCGGGTGCTTGCCTTGAGTATAAGTTGCTTCGATTTTTCAGGGGCGCAGTGTAGATCGCATTTTGTGAGGTACTCTTCGATATTGTCAATTACTTCTTGGAGTGAAGTTTGCTGTTAGCTGATTGCGGATGCTTTGTCCATCACATTACATCCTCGGCGCACATTGCATGTTTTAAGCCTTCAATTTCATCGCGGTGTTGCGGGAGCCTAATCATGGCGAGATTGAACAACAAAGGTGAAATGACTGACCCTCGTGGAGTGCCCTTGTGAGGCATTTCACTTTTGTCGCTTCGGAGGTTGCAAATACCCACCGTAGCCGTGCGTTTTTTTGCTACGTTATTTGCTTGTATGTATTGGTAGGACCGGATTCCGCAGTTTGCGTCTTGGAGATTCTGGACAGATGCTTCATGCTTCACGTTATCGAAGGCTCCTTTGACACCTATTGCTAAAATAGATAACTTCTTGTGGCATTCTAGGTAGTCGAAGAGGTCTCCCTTGAGCTGTAGGAGCATACCTTGTGCTGAGAGGAGCTGTCGGAAGTCAAATATAGGCGTCAGGCATGAGTAGGGAGTCTTCGAAGGATGGGGCCAGGCGATCGTGGACCATGTGTTCTAATAGCTTTCTCGCGCAGGAAGTAAGGGGGACGGGCCGTAGGCTGCTGATTTGTAGTGGCTTGTTTGGTTTTTGTATCATAGTGACATCTGCGTCCCTTCATACTGTCGGGAGCTCTCATTTCCCCCAGCAGTTATTTATGCAGTCGAGGAGTACATTTATGGCCTTTATTATTCAGGTTTCGTAGGATCCTGTTGGTCACCTTGCCTGGCTATGCATTACTGGTCAATTTGACAAGGGCGGCGTGGAGTTCAGGAAGCGTGAAAGGGCTGTAGAGGGTGGGGTTTGGTTCGCCTTTGTACACTCGGGGATCAGTGGCCTTGAGGGGTTGTCTCCAACAAATTTACGCTTGACTTACTTCCAAAACTTGTTTGTCAGTTCCGTGCATGGGAGTGATGATTTTCTTGAGGTCATGTCTTTGTTGGATTTTTGTTTTGGTAGTAGCTAGAAGCGCTCGCAGTATATGCCAGGTCTTCTTTGTGCTGAGTGTGCCTCGAAGTTGCTCGCGCAGTTTATGCCAGTTTCTCCTGCGGAGCTGGTCTCCGTATTCTTCTGCTTGCTTTGTTATGTGCGCGATCCGTTTCTTTAGTTTACGGCTATGTTTCACTATTTTATACCGTCTCAGAACTTCTTTTCTGGCATGCCAAAGATGTAGGAGGTGAGAGTCTACTACCGGTGTGTTCATCGTGAGTTGGATACCTTTAGTGTGCTTCTCCGCCGTCTTGACCACTTCGGTGAGCCACACTTCAATATTTCCGATGTTTTTGTGTATGCCATATTCTCGAAAAGCCTTCCAGTCTGTCAGCCTTGCCGTTCCGGTTCTGCTCGGCTTCTTATAGTGCAGGATATCAAGCTGCAGGGCGTGGTGGTCGCTACCGAATGTTTCTTCCAGTCGTGCGCTTTCGGCCTTGGAGTTTCCTGTTGTAAGGGTGAGGTCGGGATTTATGTCCCTGGATACTGTGCATATTCGAGTCGTTAGTTTGGATCATTCCAGAGGGTTAGGTGATTCTGTTGCGTGTGTCGTGCACTCGCGCTCCTTTCGTGGTCGTGTGCTGGTAACCCCATGCTGTGTGGGGGGGGGGGGGGGGCATTAAAATTTCCCGTTAATACGAGTTTATGGCATTTCGTGAGACTTCTGGCTGACGTGAGGAAGTTTGCAAAGTCAGATAGCAGATCCCTGGGTGGACTATATAAACATAGGAAGTAGAGACTTTGGCGCGTCTTCTTCTCAGGTTGCTTGCACTTCCACTAGGTGTTTTTTACTGTTGCTCCCAGGATTGCGTGTTCTTGCGGGGTGAGTCTTTTCTTCGTCAGAATGGCTGTGCTGTGGGATCCGGTGCGTGTGTCATATCCCTGTATACGGGGATTGGTGTGATAAGTTTCTTGGATAGCGATGATGTATGGTTGTTCCTCTTTGGCCATTTCCTGGAGGTCTGTTCTTTTGTTTTGGATAGAGTGACAGTTCCATTGCCAAGCTTCATTGGGAGCTGTAGGAACCTCCTCTAGGCATTACTCGCCATCTTGTTTGATATGGTTCGCCTCGGGTCACGGATTCTGGTCTGGCCGCGTTGCGGAGGTCTTTACGTGTGCTCTTGCGATTCATGTCGGTGTTGGTGAGTAGCTTTTCTACTGTGGCTTTCGTTACGTGGTTATGCTTGGCAAAGGACATGAAGTGGCCGAGTTCTTGGAGGGCAGCATGGATAGGAGTCAGCTGAGCTGTAATGTGCTGTTGGAGCTGTTGTGTTATCTCCTTTGCAAAATTGGTCATTGCCTCGTGTATCTGCTTTCGTACCTTCATTGTTACTATTTCGTTGATTCGTTCTTCCGTTCCGTTCTTCCGGTGGGATGCTTAGGATTTCGAGAGGTTTTGAGGCTTGATTGGCGGTGTCTTGTTCTTTGCAACTTTGTATGACCTTGTAAATGAGGGATTTCTGATTTTGTAGTTGTGCTTGCGGATCTCGTTCGGTTTCCGTGGGTTCTGGTGCTCATGTGTTTCCTCCCGCAGCCTCTGTATACGTTACTCGCTTTTGTGGGTTGGGGGCACGCGATCCAGACCATGATTATGACTGGGGCCTGGCGTTTGCTTGTCCGATTCTTGATTCGGAGTCACTTCTGGATCTTCGTGCAGTGGGTAGTGAGGCACTGCTTAATTCGGATAGTTACAGGGAGTCGGAGTCTGAATTTGAGTTTCATCTGCGTTGCTGCTCTTGGATCTTGTTTTCCCATTGTAGAGTGATGTTGTGCGGTGGTGGATGTGGTTTGAGTTTATGTCGCCACTTCTTTCCCGCTGTCACATTGGGTTGTTGACAGATTTTACATCTGGGCGGCTGGCAGTCATGGTCTTCTGGTTGATTTTTCATTCCGCACCTATAGCAGAAGTTGATAAGGGTTTCGTGCAGATATCTTGCTGACATCCCTTACGGCTGACTAAGTAAACACACGTGGTGTGGCACGTGTACACACATGAACAGAGAAAACTCGATGACCGTGGGCTGCATCCGTTAGAACGATTGGATCTTGTCGATCCTGTCACCTTGTGTTAACCTCGCGTTCCCGAACTGCAGCATGCTCACGGAGGGCAGGATGTGTGAATCCGCTTCGCGTTTTTGAAATGCAGGGTTTAGTCGACGTTGCCACTTTGCCTCGCCCTCCTTAGCCCTCCATCAAAGTTTTATCTAGGAAGCTTAGGCCTCGTGTTTCCACGGCGCCACATCTGGGCGCCTGCGGCGTTGAGCTGCAGCGTGCGCCGCACACGCAGCAGAACATTGTTTCTACATCTGAACTAACGGAGTAGTGTTCGCGTGTATGCGGGCGCGCCTTGCTTCACTGCGATTAGCGCTTCGCTGGCGTTTCTCGGCAGGCATTCTGACAACACGCGGTGATATGTTTGCACGATGTGAGGGCCGTGGTGCTTCACCGTGGCAGCGGCCGTGGCCGTGGAAACCACAGCACCAGCAGGTGCTATTCTAGCCGCCGTACCTAGGCTACTACGTGTCAGAAAACGATGGCACAAGCCGAAAGAGTCGGCATGGTACACATAGTCTGCGAAGGTTGTGTTACAAATTATTCCAGCAAGCAAAGTTGTGTAACCTGAGGTTTTAGAATACAACTGCTTTTGTGCACCAGTCATTTCGACTGGAACATGAACACGCCTAGACATTTTTCGCCACCTGGCGTTCAGATTCTGGCGCAAAGGCAAGCCGTACAGTTTGTGCGAGAAATGTTTTTCAGAAAACGTATTAAAACTAAATAAATTAATATTTTATGTGTTTTAGGTAGATAATTACAGATCAAATTATTTCTTTTCATCATCACCAAAGGGGGAACGTTCCTATCGTGTGGAGTGTTCATAGAACGCGCCAAGCGTCTCAGTGCGCTGACTTGTACGCGGGAAATACTTAGGGATGTTCTATTCCGTTTACTAAGGCACGCACCCGTTGCCTAATGGTTAGAGGTTCGAGGTGTTATGTTAGGGGTCCTCTGTTTGAATCCTGCCATCGGACAACTTCGTGTATGTTTATTTATTAGAGACAATTTTTCTTAGCGGCATACCACCCCCTTTCTGTTTTGGGTATGTTTCAACCTTATTTCGTGGGCCTGATCCTGGAGATAGTGGAGCCTAAAAAGGGGCAAAGGACAGATTGCGATATCAATGCTTAGCGTTGCGCCTGAGCTTCTCAGACTTTTTAAGCGGACGTGATATACGCGGGTGCTCCAAAATTTCTGGCCCCTACAAATGCTTTACGTCACCGTGTAGGGGCTGTAATAACATCGCAAGGGTGCCACTACACCGCCTGTAAAGAGCCACGCCAGAAAAGTTACATCACTTTCAGATTTGAGCTTTGATATTGTTTCGCACTTTTATTGTTTAATACTCTGAGAAGATTTGGGATAAAAGGCATGCGGTGTGAGTGGCACGTTTCACGACGTTTTTCTTGGGTTGCTATTCCCAAAATTGTGAGGAATAATTTCTTCAAGAATGCAACACGTGGTATGAGCAAGTTTAATGATAGAATAGTGGAGCAATATACCCCTCGTACACGGTATGTCATATAGCATGGCATTGGATCTGGCATACATATATCTAAATATATGCGGAGTCTCACGGCGACGACTGACAGCCAAAATTATTTTGGAGTGTCTACTATAATCGGTATCGCAATAAAAACCGTGCAAGTCTCGTGATCATATCGGTTACTAACCCGCCTATTCTCAAATGATCCTCGATTGGAAGCTGTTTCTACACTCGACCAAATTCTACACCCACCCCTCGACTGACGAAGACGCTACACTTCTCAAGAACGGCCGTGGACGGTCACGAAGCGCACTGACCACTTCTGTCGAGGGGTGGCGCTGCGCTTCATGATCTTGTGGAACAAGTTGTTCACGCTTTATGGTTAGGGCATTAGAAAGACGATTGGAAAATAGCAAATTAGAGTTTGATTTATCCTACACGTGTAATGGACAAATGGTGCAACAGAAGGTCCCTGAAGTGATGCATGCGGACCACGTAGCGCTACTAGCGCACAATACAAGAGATTTGCAGGCACTTGCGAACATCTGTGGTTACGCAACGACTAATCTAGGCCTTCAAATTTAGCACATAGAAATCGGGAATTATGGTCTTTAATAAATAGACGAGTAATTACGTGGTGTCAATTTATCAGCAAGTCATACCCATAGTCAAACAATATAAGCCCCTCAACGTGTACATAAACGAAGCAAGGACTTACTCAAGCACCCATCAAGATAATCTGAAAATAAAGGGGAAGCTGAATGCAGCAATGATGAAACACAGAGCACTGTGGGGCCACAATAAGTGTAAGATGAGGCGGGTTGAATCTGCAAAGGAGTAATGGTACCAGCGCTAACGATCGCAAATGCCATTCTATGCTTAAAATCGGATATCTTGTCGGGGTTGGAAGTTAACCAAAGATCAGTAGGCGTTGGCTTTGGGAGCCGACGGCAAAACCACAAACGATGCAGTGCAGGGTGACAGGGGTTGAGCCTCTTTTGAAGTTGGAGAAGCACAGACCAAAATTAGTTTTGAGGAAAGTCTCAGGAACATGGATGAAAATAAATGGGCGACTAAAGTGCACAACTACCTTTACCTGGAAAGCGTGGACACAAAATTGAGAAAGAGGTCAAGAAAGTTGGCAACCAAGTACAGGATAATTCAAACTGTAAATAGACAACCAGGAGCCATCAGAAAGAAAGTGAGAGAAATAGAGACAGTGAATTGGATGCAAAGAATGGAAACAAAAAAGACCGTGGATATTTACAAGAATGAGAAGAAGGAAATTAGAGCGGAAGCAAGGTACGATAACACAAAGCGCAGTGCCTTGCTACTTGAGGCTCGAGCTTGTAGCCGAAGGACAAAAACATACCGGAACTAATTTGCGGAACTACATGAGGCATCTGTAAGCAGCAGCAAAAATCGGGAGACCACTCAGCCCATCCTAATGGAATGATAGGGATTCCCCCAGTGAGACACGTAAGTAACGTACACGTTCCAGAAGCGCTTGGATTTAAAGTGAATGGAAAATAATTAAGGGGGTTTACGTGCCAAAGCCACGATCTGATTATGAGGCACGCCGTAGTGGGGGACTCCGAAATAATTTGGACCACTGGGGTTTTTTAACGTGCATCTAAATGTAAGTACACGGGTGTTTGTGCATTTTGCCCCCACCGAAATGCGGCCGTGGCCGGGATTCGATCCCGCGACCTCGTGCTTAGCAGCCCAACACCATAGCCACTAAGTAACCACGGCAAGTTTCAGTGAATGGAAGCAACAACTGGTCGGCAGTCGAGATAAGCAAAAACATTTAGAGTATTGGTGGAAAAAAGCAGGCAAGTGATTGATACGACCGGATCCGTTGAAGAGATGTATAAAAAATGCTAGATTGAGAAGTACTTATAACATAAATAATTAAATCCAGATGGGTAGGTGACTATTGTTCACCGCCCTGTTTCAAACGGGAAACGCGACCCCTCTCTGTCGAGGGGTGGCGCTGCCGTCTGCATGCCTGTGTGAATATGGTGTTCTTAGTGGGGTAACGTTCTAGAGTACGGAGGTAAATGTTCCTGGTGATGAATGTAGGTAATCTTCCAAACTTGATGGTTACGACCTAAGAAAAACATTATTGATGAGACGAAATAGGTGGGTCAGGGTTTAGAGAGCAAGTCCATTGAGTCGCTATATAAGAACAAGAACTTCAGGGCTTTGCGCTGTTTCGATGGGCAAGGCCAGGAACCCAACATCTGGGACAAAATCAAGGGGCCTTGGTGGAGCACTTTCTTGTTCATTTTATACTGTCGTTTGTCTCTGTGAGTTGAAAACTCATATAAGACGTGCTCTAGACACTCCGCTGCACAATGGCTGTCGCAACATGGACTTCTGTCTGTCCATTGCAAGTAAACTTATGCACGGAACCGTCGGTCGAAGACGGCGATAGAGGGTCCCCAAATGGCACGGTAGACATTATTGTTAAACACATATAATTACGAAACGAACTGTACGAGTATTTAGGGTTTAACCACCGATTGAGCAGTCTGGAATGCCTGCTAAAAACGGGATACGATTCTTCATCAGAGCATAGAACTGTATTCTCGCAGTAGCGCCTCCAATCCTGCCCACCGTTTGCATCCTTTCCTCTCTTGTGAAAGTAATTTGTTTACACAAGAAGTGAAGCTTTGTACAGCATGCATCCCTTAATTATCAATTCAGTCTTACATTACATTTCCTGGTGTTGACTCTGTAATGTTTTCACTGAAAATCCATTTCCTTTTGCTGCAGAGAAGTTACGCGGCAACTCCTGTATGAGTGACTGTGCTAAAAGTTTATTTTCAAGCGAAGCTTGTTATAAGGTACAGATTTCGGTGGCGTCCCTGTACGAAAAAAACTATCATCATCAGCAATGGCTTCTTCCACAGCTGGCTCTGTTGCCGCTTATCATTGCAGCGTAGAATTTCACTTCTCTTCTGTCGTCATAATAGGGAGCCCGCGTTTACGGGGGTATGGGCCATTGCTTAAGGGGGTATGAGCTATTCATTGTCTTACGTGACGGACAGATTTTTTTTGTAGCAATTCAATTTTGAAGAATCGCAAGTGGCAATGGCGGCCGGATGCTGCTAACCACGCCGCCAAGTAAACTCGAGTGATCGAACGCCAGCATTTGTGGTTCGACAACAACTTGTTCCTCATCACTGTGATCCGCACCGACGAACAGCGACACAGGTATGAATGAATAAAGAGATCTTAAGGCAGGATGAAGAAAAAGGGCACATTCCAGTAAACATAAAGTTGCTGGCAAAGGGGATAGTTAGGTATACAAAGGCACAAGTTTAGCTTATTATCCATCGTCATGGAGTGGAAGGGCTGGTAATTTTTTTCCTCCCTTTATTGCGATAGCAATTAGATCGGCACTCCAGATGAATTTCCGCCGTCACCGTCGCCGTCATGTGCCATATAAAGATTAAGTGCAATAAGAACCTATCGCGCCCCGTGCACTGCATGCAGTTCGTGCGAGGGAAAGCGGTGAGGATGAGCCGAGAAGGATGGTGGCACCTGGTTTGATGCACGCCCTCTTGGCTTTCCGCGCCTGGCTGTCTGCGCGGATAAGCGCATACCCGGGTCATGCACCGTATCTTAGAGGGAAGTAATCTGTGGTGGGGGCAAATCATAAGGACGAGCCGAGATGACTGGTGTCTTGAGGCGCGCTGTGCTCCCACGTGCGTAGTTTGAGGTCGCGTAATCTCAAGTTTCCGAAACGCGGTGAAGTGAGCGGGATCACGACGCCTTTGCTCCTTTTTGTCGGCGCTCTTGATTACGCCAGAGTTGTGACAGCGAGTGCTCGTGGTCACCGAGTGCGATCTGTTCATGTTTGCTCTTGCGCGACTGACACCATGGCTGTCAGTTTTATAAGCGAGTGAATGTTAACGGCAATTTGAAAAAACTACACACCTTACTCGATGTAATTGTGTAACGCTTTGCTGTCACTACAACGTACCGCCTGTCGGGTGAAGCTGCGATATTTTTGGCGTTTGCTCATTACTACCTGTAGAAATTGCGTGTGTTATGATGTAAAATGCACTAATTGGATCTTCCTGTGAGCTATGTGTCAGGACGTGCCGACTTTTTAAATTTAGATTTTATTTTAATATTCAGTCTTGTTTTCTTGAGTCGCCCTATTTTTGATAAGTACTCGAGCAGAAGCAGCCGGCAACCGATCCTACACACACAAATAATAAAAAAAAGCTCTCGCTGAGGAAGTTCCGCGATCAACTGCGACGCATAGCACAGAACACTACCTGTAATGTTTCAGCAGAGCTCACGAATGCAGCAATACGCACCCTGGCTTGTAGTGTGTCCGGATCCAGAGCGTGCTTGAGCATGTGCCAGTGGATGCTGCCAGCGGTGCTCGCGGTGCCGGCCAGGAGGAAGCTGGTCACCATGCCCACCAGTGTGTCCACTACACAGCAGCAAGCGCGCGTATAAGGACAAGAACGATAGGTTATGTTGGGGGGTAAATACGCATATAGTATTAGGTAGTGTAAAGAAAAGAACGTATTCCACTCGACATGACAAATTTCAAGCAGGAACTAAGAAAGGAACCTACAATGAAATGAAGGTAAAAAGATGATACCATGAATCCAAAAATAAAAGAAAGGGATAGAGCAAGCTAGGGTAGGACAGAAGAGGGAAGATTCTGTAAAGTAGGGTATATTGCGGGGAAACAATAGGAAGGCGGGGATGTGGAAGAAAAATGTGCAATATGTTAAAGGGGGCATGCCACAGGTCACCCAGCAATTTGTGGTTTTCCCCGAGAAATTGTAGTAGAGGGTCTATTATGGCTATTTACGTGCAAAAACTGGGCAGTAAAAGCACATTTCTGTACAAAATATAAGCTAGAACTCGCCGGCTCTAAGCCCCGCCCTCCGGCGCCGACCATTGCCATGCCATGTGTGACCTCATGTGCTGCATGGAACCGAGCCATCGCCTGCTGCAAAATCAGCCACCGCACTACGTGTGGTCGGAGCATAGCTGCCGTTAGTGGCTCCAGATATTGTGTACCATGTCTTCGACACCGCCAACTTCGCGTGAAGAAGCAAGCGACGAATATTTGAGCAGCAGAAGCAGCGATCGCGTCGTATACGCTGATCATATTGACTTCGACCCCATCGCCACCAGCTCAACTGACGAAAAATAGCCTCCGAGATTTGTGCTGACGCGCGCAAGTCTTGGAGGCTATGGACTAAGCGTAGTAAATGTGTTCAACATAGATGGTGACATTGGTGTCGAGCGATATGCTGCGGATGCCTTTCCTCACTGTTTAGTACTACAGCTTTACTTCTCATATTTCATGCATGCAGCGCTGCTTAGCGGGGCCGTTCAAGGGAGACGAAGTTTGGCGCTACTTCACACAATGCAAATTGTTATACGCGTAGATTGATTGTTAGCATGCATTTCATGCATGCATGCCTCTGAGATCCTCGTTCCCCCCAGTTTTGTTTTTTCTCCTTCGTGGTTGCGTGCGGCATATGTAAAAAATGCCCGCGCACGCGTCTCCATGGCGCAACGATTTTGCACGATGTACGCTTTGGCTGAACCTTTACCTGAACTGGAAAGGCTGACATTCGGCCGGGGCACTGTCGGCCGGATATGTCGGGGCGCGAACACGGTTGCCATCGCGCCTGGCCGCAGCCTCAAATTTTTCACAGGTATCACAAATTCGGCGAGCAGGCGCAAATCTTCGTTGTAGCTGTCTGGCGTGAAGTGTTCCGAGAGCAAAACAAAAGCGTCAGATGAGCGCCAGTCCTTCCTGCCCACATTCATCCCCCAAGCCTTACACTTGACGGGCTCCTTGGGGAACCTGAAGAACAATACGGAGCACTCCTTGCTCCGTTCGCTATGGCACCCCACAGCGCTACATAGGTGCCGCGGTGGCATTGTTTCAGCCGCTGCAAGTTGAACAATCCCAATGGCAAGCTGAACAAAGCAGAAGTTTCTCGCATGCGCGCACAGCTGAAACACGGATACTTCGCCGGAATATACATGCTCGCTGGACAAGCATGCAGATTGTGACGTCATGGCACGCGAGCATGCCAGTGTTGCTTGACTGTTATGCCATTCGAGTGTAATACAAAGAATTCAATTATAACTCACGTGTTGGCTCAAATGCGCAAAAATTTTGCCACATGCTCTTGAACGCACAAGGATGACCTCACACAATATAGATTACGATCGAAAATTGGGTGCGATGCCCCCTTAAGTGTAAGTTATCCTATCATCAACATCATCACAATAGGCAGCCAACGAATCCAGTGTAATATAACAGCACCGAATCAGCAGCAAGGCGATAATAAACGAGGAGAAATAGAGAAAACATGTCAGCTGCAGATTAAGCAGGAAATTGAAGGTACGCAAAGGGGGCGTGTAAGCCAGTGGTGTCCCCAGCGGGAGGGGACAGAAGCACAGGCAGAAGCGAAGTAGCATCCAACTTGGTGCATTTGACATTGCATTCGTTCACCACAAGGTCAAAGTTGCAGGGCATTGCTTTACCTTCCAGTGGATACCTGGCCGGGCCGGTGGTTCGGGAAATGAAAAAGCGGATGACGATGCCCGAAATGCACTTGAATACCGAAACTTAGAACATTTGTTACAAACGCCGACGCTTTCAAAATGACAAAAATATGTTTATGAAGAAAAATATCGCCTTTGGAATCTGCCGCTTCACCAAGGTAGCTTTCTGCGATCGATGGACTCCGGAGTAAGATCAAGAATTCCAGGACCACTTTGCCACTTAGAGGCATCGTGCCATCAGCTTCGACTGAACGTAGCCTTCACGTACAATTATCTGTATCGCAAGGCGTAACACTGATCCCTACTGTGATAACTGTAGCAGCTTAAAAACAGTGGAGCACATATTACTTGAATGTCCCGCGTACCGTGACGAGAGACATTCTTTTGAGTGTCAAGTGAACATGATTTGCAACGATCCGCTAAGGTTACCTAGAATCTTAGGTCCAATGCTCGGCCCTTCAAAACAGCGGCGGGTGGTGAATTTATTATTGCAATATCTATCAGAAATTAGTCTTCTCGGAAAGCTTATTCAAATAATCCCTATATGATACAGAAAAGCCTTAATTGACCCACCATCACAACTGTCAATCTTATTATAGCTTTAATCGGGCAATCCGCATTTAATTTTATTCTTTCTTATTTTGCACTCCCCTCTGGGATATTTTAATCCCCTTCACCCTATCTACGTAGAGTAGCATGTCAGCGTTTGTATATACGATGGCTAAAACCTGTTTTTTAATAAAAAGCTTCTCTATCTCAAACTTTGCATTTCTTGTGTTTTAGGTGCGCGTTTATTTTTATGATGTTCATCTGGACATTCATCTGAGGAAACTTTTTGCTGTGTTTATTTTTGAGAACTGTGCTTCAAAAAAAATTCTGAATTCCTCTTTTTCTGCCTGGTAATGCAAAATGAACACGTAAATATGCCCTCTCGATGTGATGTCATGCTGAATTGTGAGTTGTGTGGTGCACTGCTTACTATGAACATTTACACAAGAAAAAAAATTGTCCTTCACTACAGAACCAATTCCACGATGAAGCAGCCGCCATGGTGGCTTAGCGGATTTGGTGTCGCCCTGCTAATCAAGAGGTCGCGGGATCAAATCCCGGCTGCTGCGGCCGCATTTCGATAGGGCGAAATGCAAAAAATCGGGGTACCTTGCACTAGTGGCGCAAGGTTAAAGACACAGCGGAGCTGATCGCTTCATCGCTGGTCCTGGCTATACGAAGTGATGCTAAGTTATAGGAAGTAATGCCAACTGATGCTAAGTTATACGAAGTGTATAAGCATTTCATCGCGGTCTGTCGTATCGGGGAACGCTTCGCGAAGCAGTTGCAGTCCGAGCACACGTAGGGGAAGCGAAAGCTATGCGCAATGTATGGGCGGCACACAGCAGACGACACGCTGGGATGACGTCACGGCGCATGCGCAGTAGCGTGCAGCTGGCGGTAGTTCGGCAGGGCCGCCGCCAGAGGCACCTGCTGCAGTCACGGACACCGCGAGCGTTCACCGTAATGCGGGGAAAGGGAGAAGCGCGGATGGCATCGGCAACACCTCTGCGCACCCGCCGTGGTTGCTCAGTGGCTATGGTGTTGGGCTGCTGAGCACGAGGTCGCGGGATCGAATCCCGGCCACGGCGGCCGCATTTCGATGGGGGCGAAATGCGAAAACACCCGTGTACTTAGATTTAGGTGCACGTTAAAGAACCCCAGGTGGTCCAAATTTCCGGAGTCCCCCACTACGGCGTGCCTCATAATCAGATTGTGGTTTTGGCACGTAAAACCCCATAATTTCATTCATTTCAACACCTCTGCGCATTGCCTCGTTGTTGCTGCCAGAGTGCCGGAACGTAACGAAAAACGAAAACGAGAAACGAAAAAAAACGATATTTTTGACCGGAACGAAAACGTAACCGGAACGTTATTTATTATTTCGTTCCGGAGCAAAAACGAAATATTTTTATCGTTTTTCGGCTCACGGGAAAACTTTGCGATCCGGAACAACCGAGGTCATGCAACGTGAGCGATAATGCATACTCAGGGTTCAACGTCAGCTCGCGTCTCGGGCAGGTATTTAAAAGGAAATATCAGCACCAAAAACTTGTAGAAGTGTATTCCTGGCGAGTATTTGGTCCTGTTCGAGCAGCCAACTACGCAGCAGTTGTTTCTCGACGCCGCTGAAGGCTTACACAATCGTAAAACTGCGATAGAAAAACTTAACTATCACAGAAACTACAGCAGTCGCCTAGGCGCTCACAGGAACACTGCGAGTCGCCCGAGGCCACTTGCGCTTCCAAGCCGTGGCGACAGGCGTCGTCGTCGGCTATTTGCACAGCGCCCATGGTTTCGTTTTCTGCTGGTGCAACGTTTCCTCACCGAGGCTTACAGCTAGTTCGATGGGACACGACAGAACAAACCGCGCTCGACGGCATTTCAAGTATGACAGTGTCTCAAACAAATCCATATGTCAGATTGAGAACTGCCAGCACGTTGTGTCGGGCGACCACGGTGGAAACCTCGAGCGGCATTTCTAGCGGTGCCACAAAGAAGTGTACGACAGCATTCTGGCCGAGAAAGCCAGCTCTACAAATCGTGTTGTGTCGGACGAGGTGGAGGGCTGTCCGGCGGCAAAGCTCAGGCAAGTGGATATACAGAGCACGTTTCAACCCACATCGTCGAAGTGTGTTTTGCTGGAAATAACAGAAAACAGCATCATAAATAGTTGCGTTGAGCTAGTCCCGAGAAATGGTCGGCAATTTCGGCTAATTGATGACTCCGGCTTTCGCAAAATAATTGATCCTGTCCTAAAAGCGCTCAGTGCTAAGCGAGCCATCACTGCGGAGACTGTTAAGGACAAGGTCCATGAACAAGCCAAATGCAAGAGAGAAGAAATTTCGCAGACGCTGAGAAAACGAATGTTTTCTTTGAAAATGGACTGTGCGTCGCGACTTGACAGGGCTCTGCTTGACATCAACCTACAGTATGCCGAAAATGGAAAGCTAATTCTTCAACCGCTGGCCATGAAGGAGCTTTTCGATAGACATACTGCTGAGCATCTCACATCACAGGTCAAAAGCACTCTGTCACGCTACGACCTCAGTGTCGCCCAAGTGCATAGTGTCACAACTGACAACGGTGCAAATATGCTAAAGGCTGCTCGTCTTCTCGGTGAAACGGACCATGAAACCGACGCTTCTAGTTCAGATGAGGAAGCCGATAGTGGCTACCCGGAATTTGAACATTGCGGCTCTCTGCTAGACAATGCAGAAGATGCATATAGCCTTGGTCTTGATGGGGCAGAGTTTAATTTAGGCGTCAGGTGTGCTGCACACACTCTGCAACTAGCTGTTAGTGACGCTTTGAATGACTCGGGTTCCAATACTCTCGTTGCATAATGTCCTGCACTTGCGAAGAAACTCCGCGCGCAAAGTGCAATGAGTTTGATAAGGAAGCTAAAGCTAAGGAAGCCTATGATTGATTGCCCGACACGTTGGATGTCGACGTTGGTCATGTTGACCAGGTTGGTCGAATTGAAGGATTTGCTAAAGACTTTCTCCCCCACAACGAGACCGCCAGTTGGACTGAGAGCATATGGGATAAGTAGAAATGCTCATAGAATCCCTTCAGCCGGCAACAAGAAGCCACGAAAATGCTTCAGACCGAACAATTGACAATCAGAGATTTCTATGGTGCATTGTTGACGTCTTTTCGTCCCTTGACGAAAACGGGTTCAAACTTGAGGAAAAATAAATACCAAGTTTTTGTTGTGTCCTTGCTTCGAAACTTTTTGCGACTTCCCTCATAGTCACATCGTGGATTTGGGACGTAAAACCCCAACAATTATGATTGCATTTTTATCGATTAGTTCGGTATTTTTTGCCGTTTTCAAAAGACACCTTTAATATCAGGCATTATTTTGTTCGTTTTCCTTATTGAAAAAAAAAAAGACGTTATGAACCGTTACGGAACGTTTTTTTTTGTTCCGGAACGAAAACGGAACGAAACTTTTTTTCTGAGGAACGAAACGAAAACCGGAATGAAAAACATTTCGTTCCGACACCCTGGTTGCTGCTACGCTTTCTTTCTCTCTCTCTCTCGCTCTCATTTTCTTTCTCTCTCCCGAGCATAGCGCGCGACACTCCACGAGGTGGTTGCTAGGCAACACAGTGGCAGGCGGCACACATTACGGCCGGCTTAAAGACCTCCGCTGTTAAAAAGCCCGTGTCCCGTGCATTGGGGCACGTTAAGTATTGCCTGGTAGTCAAAATAATCCGGAGTCCTACAGTACGGTGTGCTTCGTAATGAAATCACAGTTTTGGCAAATAACACCGCAGATTTCAATTCAGTTCAGTTCACGCGGAAGCAAGCCATGAGGATAACATTGTGCTTCGTTGCATGAAACGAGAGGACGGAGGAGTTTTGCCGGGGGAGAGGGGAGGGGGTTGTTGGGGCGGGCCACAGCCTCGGGAGCCACTGACCCTAGCGACGCCACTAGTGTCAGTTGTTAGTGAAGTTGTATTTCGTGGAGATATCCTATAATTTGCACATTTGCTGTCTTGTCTCATGCGCTACTGCTCTGCCACAACAGAGTCTGCACCAAGCATGCCTTGCTCCTCATCACAGGAGTCCAGATCCACACCAAGAACGGGCCGGAGATGAAGTCACAAGGTTTTACGAGGAAGTGTAAATGGCAAGCGCACCGAGGGCCGTCAGGGGTACTGTGAAGCTGCAAAGGAAGTGCAGGAGGAAGGCTCCTGGAAGAGGAGGAGAGAATCGCGCGCTGGGGAAAGTACGAAGGAGCGTGTTGAGCGCGCCGCGAAGCTAAGCGGGGCTGGGAAGGAGAAAACAGGCAAAGCTTCGCAGAGGAGAAGGGTTGGTGGAGATGCACTGGGTTGACCTCCTGTCGCAGTTGCTACGGGAACTCTGCGCGGAATGGGCGTACCGCGTTCGTCTCGTGATCGCGCCTTATGGTGTAAGTGCGAAGGAAAGCGTGCGACCGAGAGCCGACGATGGTGACTCCATCTCGCGCGCGCAAGGGAGGAAAACGAGGAGGAAGCCCGCCGTCTTCCCACCAGGGGGGGGGGGGGGGTCAATCACTCCGGCGAGCCCTATCTTGAAAGTGATATGCGATGCGGACAGCTAGGCGTCGAAGCGCACTGAGGGCCGAAAGCTTCATGTGCTCTAGAGCACCCATACGTTTGCGCTTCACCCGCGTTCACGAAGTGAAACATCACTGTAACTTTTTTACGCCATGAACAAATAAATGGATGCAGAATTATTTAGATAGATATCAAGTCTACGCTGTGTGAAGACTGAAAAGAACCTGATCCACCATTCCATCGGCACGGATATTGGCAGAGACATCTAGGTACCTCCACAAAGATTTTCTAGGAATTATTCGCGTTCAGATGCACCTGCAACCTCTGAGAAAGCATGGACGACGCTGGGCACAAGAGTTCCGTCAGTTTGCCCTTGACCCCTATTTCGCTGGCGCAATAGCGTACAGGTGCCTGGCATAAACGCTGAGCCTTTCAACGGTAAAAATCTAAACAGCCTGGTTATTGCCAATATAGATTGAAGCCTGAGATCCTGGATTTCATGAAAAAGAATGAAAAATTGTGATCTGATGGACAAAGCATGTGTCCTCATCTGTTACGAAATTTCTCGAAAACAAAACCTGCAAAATGAATGACTAATAATGATGTTGACAGCGACACTGAAAGATCTGGTCATGTAACAAACACAGCACTCTTGTTTCTGGTTGTCAGGCATGACGAAGCGGTGACTCCAGCCAGTAGCTTTCATGACAGCTGAAGGAGCAGTTCATTCTGGAGCCGTTTTGAGTTAACGCAGACAATTACTAAGCAAGCTGAAGGACTGTGGTTTCTATATAAAGTCATTGATATGCGATTAAGCAACAACAATTGCGCATTTGTGAGAGCACTTGGAATAACCCGACAGGATTCTTTTTTTTTGAGTGAATGTGGAAAATATACTTTGTTTTTGATCCACCGCACTTGTTGAAATGCACTAGTAACAACTTGCGGAAACATAACCTCCCTATTGGCAAGCATGTTGTTCTATGGAAACACATACTCAAACTATATGTGTCCAGCCATCATCTAAAATTGAAATATCTTTCGGTTTCCTTTCCTTAATCGGCTTCCTGGTTTTGTCAACGTATTCCATTCATGGCTTCAAGTATAACATTCTTTTTGTTTGAATGGAAACTTTTTCACTCCCCATTACTTCTCAAGATCATTCTTCTTCCTCATCCAAACATAAAGGTCAACTGGGGAGTTATTCTGTAAGAGTCCACCGAGTGGACATGTCCATTTCGTCTGCTGTTGAAGTTCTGATTGGCTGGGCGGGAGTGTGCTTCAGCAGGAGCCAGTCGCCACAGCCAACCAGCACTTCTGCAGCAGACGAAATGGACATGTCCATTAGGTGGACTCTTACAGAATACGTCCCCTGATTCGTTGCTCATCCTCATGATGATCTGTGGTGTGTAATGGCGCAAGGACCCGGTCTAGTTAAAGAGCGCCAATGCTCATCCTTAGCAACAGTCACTGTATAGCAGCATAGTAATTCCATCTGTAGCAGTATTTTCTAGTGTGGGCTGCCATGTGCATTTCTTCTCCTGAAATACCTGATGCGGAATCGGATGTGTGTTGCATTACCCTTTGCACCGTGTGCTTTTTAGCACTGACTTTTCTCATTGTTTTTGGCCTTGAGTGCCTTGCAGAGCAGAGTGGCTTCTTTCTCTGAAATGAAAACTTTCTCATTCGCATATTGTGCGTGTGGCCTTACTCGGCCGTGATTTGGCGTGAATGGAGACCAACATACATGCTCACACGGTGTGAAGTGTATGAAATTGATAGCTACGTGGTGGGAAGGCCCGCAAAAGTGACTGCCGTCGAGAGTGCCCAGGAAACCAGCTTGTCCATTTTGAGACAAAGTGGTGCACCAAGTGCAAGCGACGCATTGGCGGCCGCCGAAAGAACAAAAAAGAAACGTGTGGGTTGGAAAGGAGGTAATGCTAAAATGCAGGGTAGTCCATGTTGCTGTGATGGCTGCGGCAATAAATGCCTGCGTCACGCGATTGCTTCGCAGTGCAAATAGCTTATGTTGAATAGTAGCTGTTGGTGCAACCAGGTGGCTGTCGACCACCAGTGCAATCCTTCTGGACAGCGAATGCAGTCTCCTGCCCATCGGGATCTCCCTCCGCCGACTTGGAAATCTGTTATGATTGGCCTGGTGATGAATAACTTATCACTCCGACAAAGCCACGGCGAAAACGCGGACGTTTCAAGTACGCTGAGCGGCCCGTAACCATTGAAATATCACCGCCCAACCACTCTGTACAGATGGTTAACCAGCGAAGCTGAAACGTGCGGCCCCGGTGTTTATCACTGAGTTAGTCCCAACGGTACAATTAAGTTTTTTTTCAATTATTGGTTACGTCTTTGTGTTTCTTAATGAGGTCATGCACACGTTCGGCTGTAACGGAGAAAACGACGACACTGACCGTATGCCCGCCGTCCGCCGTTTTCGCATTTCCGCTTGCGATTCTACAAAATTAAAAAATTCTTCAAAATTAAATTGCTTCAATATCAAATATGTCCGTCACGCCAGACAATGAATGGCTCATACCCCTGTAAACGCGGCCTCCCCATTACGACGACAGAAGAGAAGTGAAATTCTGCGCTGAAATGATGAGCGGCAACGGAACGAGCTATGGAAGAAGGCGACGACGAAAGCGGGAGCAGTGGCAGTAGCACGGTTGCGCCGAGGGGCGCCAACAAGCCAGCTGTGGCAGAAGACGATGCTCGACCCATTGTTGACGATGATAGTTTCTATGTCCAGGCGACAGACGGACGATGTAAAGCGCCTAGGAGGCCGCAACGGCGAAAATGCATTAGCCTTTGTGCGCGCATTATCACTTTCTTCCACGGCACGCGCAACGCCCTGCTGTCCGAGTGGGCTCGCCAGTGCTGTCTCCTTTCTGCGAGCGAGACCGTTAAGCTTCGTGAGCGCACTCGCTCCTTCTACTCTTCCTCTGCGAGGGAGACGCCGGCAGTGTCTGTGTGTGCTTTCCCTCTGCTGTGCCAGTGGCGGTTGAAAAGCCCGTTGTACTTACTGCCATCTACCGAGTGGCGGCCGCAAGCCTGGCGAGCGTACGCCCCCTCCTTCTCCTGCGCGAGTTCGTTCCGCAAACGCCCTAAAGGACGCCCTTGCGAACGGATTTCAGCCGTCAGCACAAGCAAGAACGTTTGTGCCGCTCTCCTTCATGAAGCTCGTAGAGTTGACTGCTCCGTACCGATGTAATTAAAAGTTGCGGTTACTCGTGACGTCGCCACCGTGTACTATATGGCCTCGCCATCGGGTCTCGTGAGCCGCTGCAACGTGGAGTCAGCGGCCCGATCTTATCAACTGGTTCACCGTTTGTAACAATTGGGCCTCTCAGTGCGGCTCCAGAGGTCCAGGACCACGCTACATCGACGGTCCTGGGTGCCCGTATTTAACACTGGGAAGGCGTGCAAGAACCACTGTACTGTACAGGACACTACGTGGTCTCGCATACTTTTTCGTAGGGTCACATAGCTGCCACAGTGCTTGCTGTCCAAAGCGCTACGCCCGCTTCTGTCTTGAGCTGCCGAAGACGGGGTGAACTGTTTTCAATGGACGACCGGGCCTACCTCGTTCTATCAAAATCCTACAAACGCGAGTATACATGTTAAAACCGCAGCATTGTATTTCCTAAAGCGAAATCTGCTTACCTCCCTCGCGTTTGCCATTAATCAGTCAGTGTGCCCTCAAGCTTGCCCCTAAAATTTGCCCTCAAGCCACCTCCTGAATTATAATGGAAACGTGAAAGAGCACTGAAGTTACACTTTGGACTGGTGGGACTGGACGCGTGGGGCGGGGGGGGGGGGGGCTAACTGTAATTTGGCAAAAATTTCATGTATGTCGATGGTCTGATTTGAACGAGGCTCCGCAGGTAAAAGAGCCTGATACTGTAACCATTGGGCCATAGGCACAAGCTTTTGCGCACGGTTAATTCTCAGCATGACCACTGTTGGCTCGAGGTAGCTGTTGCATTTAGGCTTTGAAATGCTCATTTGCGCTAGTAAATCAATATGTAGCGCGTGAGTGTGAGCCAGTTGGCACGAGTCTGGGACCTAACAATGCCTGATAGGTGCGTGATCTTTTTGCTGCGAGTAGCATTCTTTGCTTACTTCAGCCGTTTCGAGCCCGTCCGTCCGTCCGTCCGTCCGTCCGTCCGTCCGTCCGTCCGTCCATCCGTCCATCCATCCATCCATCCATCCATCCATCCATCCATCCATCCATCCATCCATCCATCCATCCATCCATCCATCCATCCATCCATCCATCCATCCATCCAGCTTTGTCATCCGACCAACGTCAAGCCATCGTCACCACGCATTGCGTCGTCATACAGTCGTCATGCATTCGTTATCAGACCGCCATAGTGATGCCGTCGTGGTCGTCAAATCTTTGGCATTCCAACTTCGTGATCTGACTCTCGCCATGCAGTTGTGGTCATCCCTTCGACTCCGACGCAGTTGTCCAAGTCGTCTAATAGCTTGGTCCACTAGGTATGTGTTCAGGATTGTGATGGCGTCATGGTTGCTGCATCGCCGTCATTGCACCTTTAGTATTCGACGCCGTCGTCATCACGCTATCGTTGTCATTCCTTCATCGCCTTGCTATCGTTTTATCATTGTCATCATTTTGGAAACGTAATCGCATGCCGTCATGCCGCCGTCGTCATATCGCCTTGGTCATTCCAATGACGTCAATCTTTCTCCATCATTATTGTAATCATACTGTCACCACTCAGCCGTGATTATGCCGCCCTTGTCATACCGTCATCGTCGGACATTCGCTAAGATGCATCCGTTGTCAGACAGTCGTGGTCACTTCAGCTTCGTCGTCCGACTCTCGTCATGCCGTCATAGTCAGGCCACTGTCATCATACACTGGTCGTCATCCCATTGTCCTAATGTCGTTGTCATACCATTGTCGTCACGGCATCGTGGTCACGCAGTTGTCGCCATGCATTTCCTGTCACACCGTCGTTGGAATGGCATCACAGTCTATTTATTGTGGTCATTGGGACTTGGACATCCAACTCTCCTCACAGCGTCATCGTGAGCCAGCATCGTCACATAGTCGTCGTCATACTGTTGTCCTCATGCTGATCGTCGGCACGTTGTCGTGTCACCCCGGTCATCAGTTCAGTAAGTTCATTCAACAGCACCTAGATAGCACAAGACCTACACACTCCGATCCATGACGTAATGCTACCTGGCCCGACTGCCGTAGAATCTAATGGGGATGCACCCGCGTAAGCAACAGTTAATTGGACGTCACCGCTTTCGTCACGCCAGCCTTGGCAATAGAAATTTCGGGCCAGGTAGCATGACGTCATAGATCGGAGTTTGTAGGCCTGTGCTGTCTAGGTGATGTTGGTTCATTGCATTGTCGTCATGCCGTCGTCGCCATACCACCTTCGTCGATCCATCGACGTCATTCCTTGTGCGTCATTCTATCGTAATGGTGATGTCATCATTCAATCAATGTCATCTTTGCATTTTGGTTAGAAGCGCGACGACCAACGCAGAAAGGGAAAGAAGAGACAGGAAACAGATTAAGAGTGCCTCTTTCACGTCCCTTCTCTTCGTACGTCGGTTCTCACGCTGCTAACCAAATTTCTAGCCGAAGCGACAAAAGCCTCAGGATTACCAGTACACGTAATAAATTAACGTGACATCAGAAATACGGTCTGTCACTACATTGCTCGGATGTTATTCGAATTACCGTTGACAGTCATAGTGAGAACAGTTCGTTCGTATTTTTTTCTTTTGAACATTAGAAGGATTAGAAGTTGGGCAAGAAGCCCAAGAATATTGCAACAGGGTAAACGGCGTCAGAAGAAAAGGCTTCATATGCGGTTGATGCAAAATTGTGTTTGTTGTCCCACCTGTGAAGTGGGCCTCCGAGTCGCTATTGCTGTCTTGTACTTTCTTCAGATATGCATCAATAAAATCTCGCTTGACATCGTTTTCCGCCGTTGCCTTGTGTTCCATTATTTTGTCACTAAAATAGAAGAAAGCAGAAGACAGGACAGGAATCAGATACGAAGGTTTCGAGGCAACAATAACAAAGACAATATCCGGCATGTGGCACGCGGGCTGTTTCTAGTTTCACTAAATTGTGGGGCATTAACTTCTGAAGAACAGTTGGCCTGGAACACATTGCAGATATTTGTATTACGTCACAGCTAAGGTGAACGATCAAGACGAAAGTATATGGAAAACACTGGCAACGCCTGATAATTGCAGGGGAAGTAGCGGTATGCGTTTGTAGATTACTCTTAGCACGAGGGAATATTTGTTGCACTCGGAAATGTTGTGGCGCGAACTTGTTCTACTGCAGTATGCCGTGTTTGCAATTTGAGGGCGTGTTTTGCGATGCTTGTTTTGGTGATTTGTTCTGTATACGATGATTGTGATATTGCGTGCAGTGCTACAACCGTAATGCCTTCTCATATGCGTTCCTTAATTATGCTACAATATGCTACAATTATGCTACAATAGGCTTTACTGCAACACAAAAGTACATTAAGGAGAACGTTATTGACAGCACCTAATAAGTGATAAATTTACATGCAGAAAGCTAAGACACTGTTAACTAGACTAGCCACAAAGCGAGAATTCGTGATTGGCAGTTAGCCTATGGAATTGGCGCAAGGGTACGTTTATCTAGGTTTCAGGGGCAGTGAACTTAGATCATGAGAAAGAAACAGAAGAGCAAAGATGGGTTGAGAGCGCCTACGGCAGTCATTACCAATTCATGACTGGCAGCTTACCGCCTATCCTTGAAAAGAAAAGCGTACAATCATTGCATTCTACCCGCACTAACATATAGGGCAGAAATTTGGAGGTTAACAGAGAATCTTGAGAAGAAGTTAAGAACCGTATATCGAGCGATCGTAAAAAAACATATAGGCTTCACTTTAAGTCATAGGAAGAGAGTGGCGTGATGAATCGCCCTAACCGATAAAGACCTGCACTACTTGGGTGTAACCTGGGTCTTTGATATCACGCGTAACTAATGTATGTACGATTAGAAATTAGCACTGCCTCTGTACTTGCATTTCATTGTAAAATGGCATATAAGTGTTTTATCGTCGGTTAAAGATTCAGTTGAAGGTCAGCGCTTTCTGTGCATGAGTCTCTTTCTTTCGTCCACGTGAAGCCTTGCGATGTAAGCAAAGTTAAAATCCTTGTTGGATTTCATCAGACATAACGAACTATACATGTATACAGGGTGTCCTAGATAACATGCACGCATTTAAAAATAGGCGGGCCATGCTACCGAAGATAGCCAAGTAGCCGCAGTCAAGATAGCCACAGTCAAGTAGAGCAGCTGTCCGTAATTTTCTGTTGATGCCATTGAATTTATAAGTAATTGCAATTTTGCAAATTCTTTACCACTCCTAATGGCACCTTGTCAATGAAGAATTTGTAGGAAACTTAAAGAAACCTAATGCTGGCATCTGTTCAGCTAGGTACTTATAGCCTTTTATTTTTTCCAACTGATAAAGAAAGCCCGCAAAAAATGAGAATATCACCTGACTAACCATCCACCCCAATCATGGCGTAACTGTAAGGTGCCGTCGCAACTTTTGTTTTTGCGTCTTTACACGTTTACCGAGCCTCTTGTCGCGGTAGAAGTGTGTCTTGTCGTGTCACCAAACGGTAATTGACTATTGCAGCTTAGCCTATTTACTTCGTTAGTGTCCTTTAAGATGTGTTCAGGATTGACAGTGACTGCACACAGGGCAGAGCGGTTGGAACCAAGGTAGAGATCGGCCATCTTTCTTACTCACTATGCGTAGAGCGCCAAATCGTCCACCTTTTCACGAACGAGGTTGACGTGTGTACCGCGCACTCTCTTCAGAATAGCCGTGATGAAGCCCGGATTGAACTGGTAGATGCGACGGAATTTAGCGGTGGCCGCCATCTCCTTGATGAGCCGGTTGAAGTGGTTGCGCGCCGGATGGTCGTACGGAAATCGGCGGCCGAACACTATGGCCGAGATGTTGTTGGACGCGCAGGGCATGATGCAGTCGAAGAAGGCCACGGGCTCGCCCGCTGCTTTCGCGATTTGATCGCAGGCACATTGGAACTCCTCCTGCGAGGGCGAAACCATTGGAAGACGTTATCGCCGAGATGTTGTCGTGAACCGATTCTCTAAAGGGACCCTTACCAGTTCTGGGCATTGCGAACAGGTAAGCGCGGTACATAGTATCATACTAGAGTTAAACAAGCAACGTATAAAACAGCTGCACGGTGCCAAAATGGCTCAAGCTTGAAAGCCCGTGCACCCGTCCTCTCGAGGGAGCCGAGCCCGAGAATCAAGGCCCCACGCGTAGAACGCCTTCACGTCCGACGTGCTCCCTAAACGTCAGCGATCGTGGCGTGCAACTCCGGTAAATCATGCAATACAGAAAGCACAAAACTGCCAATGTAATTGCGCTGCGCAGCAAAAAGGAACAGAGAGAGGATGCGGACTTGTGAGCGCGGCCTAAAGAACAGTTGGCAGGGAGCGTGACATCGAGACACATGAATGCCTGATAGTCAAGAGCCTAGATACTAAATGAAGCATCAATCGGAGTGCGGTAACCAAACGCAGAGAAATTTGGCGCTGTAGTGCTGGCATTCCCGAAAGCAATGCCAAATTTCGAGCATACATTCAGTCACGGAGTATGAGAAACAGGAGTGCTGACTGGCCTGATAAGGCGTTCCAACTTGTGTCCCGGCGAGTCAGCTGGTTTGTGGCATAAATCATAGATGCGCAAAAACTTGTTATTAGCACTCATAACTGCGTCGCACAGCGCCGCCTTCAGCGCCCATGCGCGCCGAGGCGTGTAGCTAGGCAAAGTAGGCTTTCTGTTCGCTGACTAAACGCTTGTTGTGGAACCACGAACGCCTTTCCGCTGTTGCCTCGCGTGTCGCCTTGTGAGCGCGTGTGCTGTGAACGCTTATCGCCTACCGAAGTTCGCTGGCTATGTCGTTGCTTTTAAACGCACGAAAATTCACTACTGTAGGTGCAAGTGTCATGGTAGCAGCCATAAGACTATCCGATTTTGTACGTCGTTATGTTCGTACTGAAGTTTCTACTGATAGGTTTGTACAAATATTTTCACAATACAGCACCAATGACCTCATCTGCGAGGTAAACGAAGGTCCTTTTAAGGCAAGCTACGTCCCCGGGTATTCGTGGTTCGCGAACGGCGATCTAGCACGGTAGAGGCTAATAAGAGAGGAAACGGAGAGTTAAAAGGCGGAAAGGGAAATGAGGAGTAGGAGGAGAGAGGGAGGCGCGCGTTTTGTTGGCACAGGCGACACATGTCAGGCACATAGGAGCAGGAGAAAGGGCGGAGGGCGAAGCGCTCGGCTGCATCCTCTGCACATATGAAACACAGCCTGAGAAACTCAACAGGGTATCAGGGGAGCTTTCACTGACTTTGACAATAATCTTGAATGATTTCTGCCTGAATTTTTTTCACAGTTCTCAACTTGGGAGCGCTTTGCTGCAGGCAGGTTCACTTATAAATTTTTCTTCCGTGCAAAATGCCTATACTAGATTCATCAGGAGTGGAATACTTTCAACTGTTTTACGATAGTACAACCTTAACGAAATTACGCAGTGCATCTTTATGGATCACATTTGTCCGACTATGCCGTTACCGAAGTCTCAGCTAATAAATTTCTTTTGTGTCATCGACATATGTAAAGAAAAATATGCGCAGAAATTACCGACAATGATTTTCAATGCGAACGAGTACTGGAACACTCCTAGAAAGCTGTTCGCATATTTAAAGGATTGATGCGTTTTAAGGCGTATATTTGCAGCAGTGAGGACAATTAGGTAGTGCCTGTTTTCTACATTTCTCTAGAGAACAGAGCCGTTAACCAGCACATCGGTAGCACTGCCGGAGCCCTCTCCGGCAGCCGCCCCCAGTTGAGGAAGGCGCTCGTGAAGAGTAGGGCTGTCCTTCCCAAGCACTCACCCCCAGCATCTAAACCTGTAGCTGCCCCGAAGTTCTCGCGCATTAGCGCGTGCTGGCAGGCCCGGCTATTCGCTTACACGCACAGTTCTGTTACGCAGACGATGCTACGATGACTTTGTTACGATTGCGATTATGCAGAGGCATGTCTACAACGAAGCCGCGCTCTATCTTCGCAATGTCACCCATGACCTTTTTTGACAACCGCCGCAACAGCCCTGGATGGTTTCTGAATTTTTACTAGATATTTATTTTACCTCTCCAAATGCCACATCTAGAACAGAAATGTTTGTGAGAGTAATGCTCACATCGACCATTGCTTAATCTGATATATTGAACGGAACTGGGTAGCGCCAGAGGACGCGCGTTTTGTATCGACGTCTCTGAATCAGTAGTGAAAACCCACCAGCTACGAACCTAAAAAAAAGAAAGAAAAAAACGGGCGAACGAGCCAAAGAAAGCTATTGTGGGCTACTGGGTGTTCATAAATTACGCCGTTTTATGTTACCAGTCGTGTTAGACCCAGCGGCGGACTGAACCAGTGTCATGACAAATTCCCCAACCAGCTAGCGCCCGCTGGCTGAATTCAGTTCACGTGACCGACATGGCAGGTAAAAAAGAAGAAAGGCGGGCCACAGTGGCCTTCTCCTGCAGAGAGGTGGCCGTGGTCACTTGAAAAATGTCACATACGCTCTCTGAGGATGGTGGCCTACTTCAGGTGCTTAAGAGCTAATGTATGCTCGCGATCGTTGCGAAATATGGAGAAATGGTGGTAGGAACGCCGTTTAGTGTGGAGGGGAGGAAGATAACCCGCGTGCCTGTGTGGGCCTAAAATTGTGACGGATGCAGCGCCAAAGACCCTGCCCAAAACAGTTTGATCAGTAACAGGCGGCGCTGGAGAGGTGGCGACGATATTTACTGCCAAGCGAAAGGTGCATCCGCAAACCATCTCTGACACAGAGCTAGAGAGCTATTGTCTGAGTGCATACAGGAGACCAAGGAACACGAATGACAAGTGAGAAATCAAAACGACGGCGCATGACTGAGCAGCAAGCGCTGTTTTCAAATGCCGCTACGCCCTCTAGACGAACTTGTTTGCAGCAGGATGGTAAGCAGTAGTGGATCTGGGTAACATACAGATATGGTATGAATGGCACGGTGTCAGTCCAGACCTGTGTAGATGAAAATTGAGTAGTGAAATACGGCAGAGCTAATTTGTGAGGAAAATTCCCAATTTACATGTAGGACGCCATTGGTTGCCCTAAAAGAAAAGCAAATGATTTCACCGTGAGTCTTACGATGGAATGCACAAATTTGTAGAATCGCAAATTGGGATCTTTCTGCGGTGTGAAAAGCCAAAGGTGGCAGAACACAGATGGTAACTATGTGATGTGCATACTGGTCTGTTTTAAAATTAATATTTAAAAATGTAATTTAAAAACGAAATACGGTGATCGGATAACCATAGCAAGTAAATCATAAGTGCATGGGAAAAAAATTCAAATGTATGCAATAATAGTGCTTGAGAATGGAGCGTGCGATGTGGACACTGAAAGGAAATCTTTAGAACAGTACTCAAGAATTTTATAGGAAGTTTCCAAAGGCGAATTGAATAATTCTCCTTGAAATATGAAGGCAAACTTAGCATGGCCAGGATAGTGCCTCGGAGGAAATACCCACACCACCTTTCTCTCCGCACATTTAGGGATCGGCCATGGTGAGATTGTCAATTCTAGCTCTATTAAATGATTGTCTAAGATGTCATCGGAATATCTGAGGGGCCGGAGTTTAAATTTGGAGGCAATTATGTCATGAAACCCAATCTTAGTCGTAGATAAAATTTTGTCGGGGGTGGAGGATAAGGGTGAATCATACCGTGTATCTAAACCTTTACTCCCTGTACCTGTGCTTGCACTAAGAGAAGTTGACGCGTATATAATCTGCACTATGGTTCATCAAAAAATGGCGTCGTTTCACTAATAAGTAGAAACTGTGATCGTATGAATGAAGATCCATAAATCTTTAACTATGTCTTTAGTAAGGGCAAGCAATCTGCAGCAAGAGACGGAAAATCCTGTTCGTTGATATAAGACATTGTTTGCAACAAATTTTGGTAAGTCTAGGCAAATCCACAGTGCCTCACTATGTAGAAAGCTAGTGAGTAAAACATGTATGTAGACAAGTTAAGGGCTGCAGTAGGGTTGTCAGAGCACTTCTGTAGCTTCCTTCATGCATTGTAAAAAAAAATCAGGGTAGCTTGCACTAGTGGCGCAAGGCTAAAGAAACAGCGGAGCTGATCGGCACCTAGCTGGTCCTGGCCTTACGGGTTATGCTTTTCCAGAATTTATTGATTATTGATCGATTATCGATAACCTATTGATTGGCTATCGATAGGCTATCGCAAGGTATTGGCCACCTATTTGGGTTAGGCTAAGCACTACCAAGTCATCCCCAGCATGTACCGGAATTTCTTCATTATTGATCGATTATCGATTAGCTATTGATTAGCTGTTGAATGGCTATCGCAAGGTATTGGCCACGTATTTGGGCTAGGCTAAGCAGTAACTACCAAGTAATCCCCAGCATCTTCTGGAATTTATTCATTATTGATCGATAATCGATTAGATATTGATTGGCTATCGATTGGCTATCGCAAGGTGAAGCGAGGCGCAGCTGTGCGCCGTGGCGTCATCGCTAGGCGAGTTTTTGCGAACGATACGCAGGGAAACGAAAAGCTTAAACAGCTCCGCTGTTAAAAATGATGTTCAGCTAACTGGCCCTGTTCAAAGCGTGCTTAATGTTAGTGCGACTGAGGGCCACAGATGATATCGCGGCATTCGGAGGTGATGATCACGTGAAATCAGGCGCTGGCGTGAATGTCAATCAACCCAGTGTTGTGAACGCAGGCACAACTATGACTGGTGCGGCGAAAAGACGAGGCTCATTTTAATGCGATTCCAATTAGAATCAAGAGAAAGGTGGTTCACTTAAAGGCGGACATTTTTTGCTCTAATCTTTAATGGAGCGAAGATCATTGAATAGCTTTTATGTGGAGTAAGTGTATTCAACAAACCACTATGTCATCCACTGCGTACGACTTGCCCATGCCGAAATCTCGGAGAGTGTGCATGCAGAATCTTCGGTTCAAGTTCCAGACTTCGCCATTCATTGTCGCGAGGCCTAGAAGAACATAGAAGAGAACCGTATTTAGGAAAAAGTTGTCGCAGTTTCACCTGAAAGGCGAAGCATCAATTGCGATAGCAAACTTGTAGAGAGCTATACGGAGTAATGATATTAGCTTTATCAGCTGTATAAACTTGGACATGCAGCAGCATCGGCAACACGCAGAACTGTTGTCGACGCCGTCGGCGTTTTGCCCGCGTTCGCTCAAAATGCGTGCGGCGTTGGTGACTGTTGCCGGAGCCTCTGATATAAATAGGCACTGCGTGCCGCAGCTAAACGTCGCCTCCCTTCCCTCCCCCTCCGCCATGGCCTCTCGCTCGTCGGAAGAAGGCGCGTTTGCTCTACATACATGGTGATTGTTAAGGAGAACAGAGACGCCTACTTCTCCAGCCCTTAAGCGAGCACGGCGCAGAACGCGCGTTTGTTCTCCGCCGTGCGTTCACTCCCCGTGAAAGACGCGCCCCTCGCGCCCTTTCACTCGCACATACAGCGTTCGGCGCGCGGCGACGATTTCTTCTCCAAATGACGTCATACAGAACCTCACGGCGACGGCGACGGCGACGCCGACGGCAGAAATCTGCTTTTGAGTGTCCATATAATTGCTATCGCAATAAAAGGAAAACTTGACAGCGGTCTAACTGGTTGCACGTACGAACGTTCTTGCACACGAACAATAAAAGTTCCCGGACCGGAGCAAGTAGACAAACACAGGACACCAAGCGCAAACTAGAAAGTGCGTATTTTTAGAAACTCGAAAGTCGACGTCCGTTAATTGAACTCCGGTTAACTTGAGTTGGGCTTCGCCAGATAATCCCAACTTGACTGGTCAGCTTCGCCGCAATACAGCCTTGTTAAACTGTGAAGCATGCCAACAATGGAAAGGGTACACTGTCATGGGACGAAGTACGCGTTTCTTAATTATACAGGAGCACTCGCACCGTCTACGATCAAAGTACGAGCACTTAGACGCCTAATAAGCACATTGGCAGCCAATAAGGGCTGATTCTGACGTTGTTGTGGTGATTTGAGCCCTCGTTTCGCCCGCCATGGGTGTCGCGTATATGAAGCCGTCAAAGGAGCCTAGTACGCCTTCCTTAATTATCCGCGCTCGCACGCACCATGAGCCAAGAAGCGGAGAAACACCATCTGGGTATTGGGGAATGCTAGTCAAACGGAAGGTGGTAAAATAAAAGAACTCGGAAGGCCGAGGGTACATTTAAAGCGAACGAAAGAGCGGGACCTATCTAAAGCTCTGTTAACAGGCGTCTCGGTGCTGATACTGTGACTGTAGACAGCGCATATGCGTGCGTAAATGAAGGAACACGTGGTATGTCCCGTAAGCCACGGTGGCCGCATTTCAATGTGGGCGAAATGCGAAAACACGCATGTACTTAGGTTTAGGTGCACGTTAAAGAAGCCCAGGTGGTCCACATTATTCCGGGGTCCCCCGCTAACGCGCGCCTCATAATCAGTTCGTTGTTTTGGCACATGAAACCCCATAATTAAATTTTTTTATTGTCCCGTAGCAATGGCACGTTTCCCCGTTTGATAGGTTTCATCACATAACATTTCTGTAATGCGGCGAAGTTAACTTTAAGGGCAATACTGCTAGGGCAATCAACGGCGTGTTGAGGCGTTTTTTCTACCTTTTGTTTAATTTGAACCGCCGGATAATTCGGCCACTTTTCTCAGTCCCATCAGAATCGAAATAACGAAAGTCGACAATATATGTGGGGGCGCATCACCTTCCCAAGCCTGCCGACGCCATCTACTGTCACCCGTTAAGATGGTCTCTTTTACTGCTTACCCTTTTCCTGTTTAGATTTCAGCAAATGCTATAACAAAGAATTGATTGAGTAATTACTTGCTTCCTAAGTTATTCGCACCATCGCTCCCACTAATGTCGATACGACAAGCGCTACCATAAAACGAGAGGTCACGGGATTTCGTGTACACACCTTGGAACCTATCCGATTTCAGGACCCAGAACCGGGAACGGTTGAGGAACTCCTTCCGCGAGTAGAAATTCTTGATGCTATTGAAGTCATTGAGTACTACAATGCTGGCGTGGTTCTGTCTTAATCTGTAGGAGAAAGAATGCGCCAGAAGATGCTTATATCAGTAAACTAACGACCGAAGATAAACAGTGTTCCCAGAACTCCCATAACCATTGTTGACAAACCATTTGCAGATGAAAGGGCACTGCCGAAGAAAAGAACAGTTACTCAGCGGACATACGCAGCAGAATTCCTTACTGTATTAATTTTAGGCTGCACGTGGTGGTTTTTGCTAACTGGTATATTAACTTTTTGTGTGCTTCATACCGGCGCGCTGAATGTGGTGCTTTTCGCGTATGTATGCAGGGGTGGCCGCTGTCAAACAGTACCTTATAAATGGCAGGGGGTAACTATGGCGTAGCTTTATTATGTACTACGACGATCTGATAAACTTGGATAGTTGTGACAATGTTAGAATGGTTTTCGTTAGAATGGTCTGATATAACAATGTAAGAATGGTATTTTAGTGCCCTTTGCTTGTGCCTCTCTTCGTGGAGCGGATTTTATTTTTACCCTGCTCCCATCATTTCATACGCAACAGAAACAGGTGTTATGCTTCGATGCGCTACGTATATGTGGTGCCTCAAACCTGCTGTGAGCACGAACAGGAATCGAGTGCGAGAAAGTGGCCGCAGCTCAAAATTATGACCGCAGAATTAATGCTTAGCCCTTTAGCCATTTCTCAGCATAAAGGAAGGAACGAATTCGTAGAGTATTGCGCAACATGAATGAAGCCATTGGTATCGGCACAACACGTGATCGTCAAGTCAGAGCACGCGGTATGCTTTAGTACTTCCCGCTCTTCAGGCAGGGCTACAGCAGGGCCGCCGAACCAGTGCGCACCGATTAAAAGCTGCCGAAAACAAAACACTCTCTGGCCAATACGCGGAGTTTCAGAGATCACGTGTTGGGCCGATACTGCCATAAAGAAAAAGACGAAGTAAATGACTTCTCGTAGACTTCCCTGGCCAATGCGTAACGTAATGCTATCTTTTAGTTAATTTCTCCCCCGCATGTTGTTTAACTACC
>NC_051160.1:137263466-137445966 GCF_013339745.2 Dermacentor silvarum | reverse complement strand
GGCAAACAGCGAACCAACTGCCTCCTCCCTCTATATCTCATAAACAGGGTGTTCATGGTTGTCTTAAAATTAGGCACTGGGAGGCACGCGAAGATCACCTGCGCAAATAACTTATGTCGCCAGGGGGGCACAAGGTGAGATGATAATTATCGCTGTCAGCAGCCCAATAAACTAAAATTTAATACTTAACTTTTTGTTGACTGCAGTAACTGGGTGTGTTTATATTGAAAAGTTAGAGGCAGTCGTGTTTCTACACAGTATCAGTAGGAAGAATCCTTCTAACGTGTCTGCGCTGTAACATATCTGACTCCAAATTTTAGTCGTTTCCATGATTACGCATGCAAGAGAGTTAGGATCGGTGCAAAGCTCCTCCCTGATGTGACGCGGCTGTTGTGAGCGGCGTTTACTCTGACAATGGGGTGGATGCATTGGCAAATATGATAACTGTCACGAGGGAGCACCGTGATTTGCCACGGCTCGCCATCTCTTTGGCCTCTAGTGCGGATGGTGCTTTAATGGTGGCGGCGTTTATGATTCGCCCTTCCCCAGCTACTACGCTGAGTACCTATCACGTTTCGTTCTGCTTGGCCGTATCTACATACGCGACGAAACTGTCATTTCTGTGTTTTTCGGGAAGGGCCTTGGCCCTGGCAGACCGCCTGCCATCATGTATGCCCTAAAGCATGTTTTTGGGGAGTGGTTTGACTACCTCACCTGACCATTTACGGTAGCGAAATTCGTCCATCAGAGTTCATAGTGGGATTTAGGTTTAGTCTGCGTAGAACATTTCTACCCGTTTCGGTATTTGATAGACGAGCTAACTCTGCGGTCTTGTGTGCTTCTATTAACTCATCGAGAGTATTATGCACACCTAGTTCTAGTAGTTGGCGTATCTCGAAAGTCCTAGTGTCATCTTATATACTTGGCGGATTATACCATTTATTTTCTTATTGTCAGCCAGTCGAAGATTGTAGAAGGGGAAAGAATGTACTATGCGGATGATCAAAAAAGTTTGGGTAAGCCGGAATAAATCTGCCTCTTCATGTCATTATGTCGTGTGGCTACTCGTCTGAGGAGGCCGCATATTTGTCGGGCTGTGGCTCGTAGCTTCGTAATAGCCTTGGAATTATGTGTATTATGTACTATTAACAATCCCAATATCAATATCCTAATAGCACAGGTGGAACTGCTCCACTTTCCACAAAAACACTAATGGGAGAAGGTTGATCCCACGTGGGTGTTTCTGAGATAAAACGTTCAGATTTGTTCGGCGAGCATATTAGACCGTTCTGTTTAACAGAACACTGTAACGTGTCCGTTGCTTCCTGTAGTGCGTTTGTGAATTCGCCGTCTGAGCCACTGTTTGTCCAGATGGTGATGTCATCTGAGTAAATGAAATGTTTTACTAGCGGTAGAGGGTGTAACTCCCGCATTGTGATATTAAACAGAAATGGCGACAGGAGAGACCTTTGCGGAGTGCCTCTCGTTCCTAGAGTAAAGCGTCCACTCTGGATCTCTCCTAGCTGAATTACAGCCGTTCTTTCTTTGAGGAATTCTGCAATGTAGGCAAAAGTTTGGTGCCGCACATTGATCTGGGTCAGGTTGGTTAATATCGATTCATTTTGTATCTGCCCCATTATGTCTTGTGTAGATAGGCTGGGTCTAAAACCTACCATGTTATGGGGAACAAGACCTTTGCTCTCTTCATATTCGTTTAGTCTGTTTAAGATGACATGTTCCATCTCCTTGCCTAGGCATGAGGTTAATGAAATGGGACAAAGGCTTCTCAGTTCTTGCTTTTTGCCAGGTTTAGGTATGAATATCACCTTGGTGGGCTTCCAACTAGAGGGAATTGGGCCCTCTTTCCAGTGAGTGTTGAAAAGCTGAGTAATTTCGGCGATTGAATGATCGTCTAAATTGCGTAGCATTTTGTTCGTGACACCTTCTTCACCAGCGGCTGCAGTGGTTTTGATTCTGCTTAAGATCGCCGGGACCTCCGCTTCCCCAATGTCCCTATCCAACTACTAAATGCCGTTTCCTGTGTAGGCAGCAGGGGTCATTGACGGTCAAATAACGATCTTTCAGATCTTTGATGAGGTGATTGTTCACCGGGAAGGAATGACTGATTCCTTGGAAGTTCTTTCGTAAGGCCGTTTTGGTCTGGTTTGCGCCAATTAGATGTTTGAGTAGAAACCAGGCATTTTTACATCCTAGTTGTCCATTTAAATGATCGCACCATTAATGCCAGTTCTCTTGGCTAAGAAATAGGGAGTATTCCTCAACTGCCTTTCTACTTGTGCTAATCGTTTGCGCGGATTTCTGTTGTGCTTTTGTGTAAGCCATCTTTTTTGAAGGCTTTTTTGCGCATCTCACCGATGGATTAATGCGGCGTCCGGTGTTGGACCATCGTCCCCCATTTCTGCTTCTGTGGTTGCATTGTTTGCATCTTGAACCAGGGTGGATACCCATTCTTTGAGGTTAGTGATTAACATGGGTTCGCGCTTGTCTCGGATGTAGCGGAAAGCATCCCATCTGGTGTCCTTGATCGTGGGTTTGTATCTTTTATATCCGTTAGAGGAGATTGTCGTGGTTAAGATGTAGTGATCGCTCCCACATTTTCCTCTGTGTTTTGCCATATGGCATTTTCAATGTTTCTGATGAAAGTCAGGTCGGGGAAATATTACTACTAACGCTGTTCCCTATGCGTGTAGGGCGTTCCGGGTTGTTTAGGAGGGTGAAACCGTAATCTTGGGTGGTCTCCCAGGGCTTTGTGCTCTTCTTTGCGCACTTTTGATAACCCTTGCCCGAGTGCTGGGCGTTGAAATTGCCTAATATTACAAGCGGTGCTCTATTTGCATATTTATAGGCTTTTACCATTAGTTTAGATGTGGCTTGACTATTGTCTCTTGGAGGGCTGTATATGTCTAGAATGTATAGAGTTTGATCTGATCGCTTATGTGGTAAGATTTCGACAGAAGTACAAGACACAGCCTCGTATTCTAGTGCATTTGGCGTGAGGTTTCTATGAACCATGAGCGCCGTAGTTGGGCAGTTGCCATGCGGTAGAATTTCATTGTAGGTTGTGAAAGCCGATAGCTTGGCTTTGACGCCCGTCTTTCGGAGAGCCACGATGTCGGGTTTCATTTGATAATGTTGGGTCGTGTATTCCGGGGCTCGGCGTTTCTGCCTAAAGCCTCTGCAATTCCGCTGCCTTATAGATATGGGTGCTTCGACCATAACGAACGTTTATGAGGGTCAACACGTGCAGTGCCTACGCTATGTGATTTTATTAGGCCCCCTGCAAGGAGGCGAACATCCGCATTAGTTGCTATTACCTCAGGTTACTCGCCACTACCTTGCGGGTGTGAAAGAGTTATAGGCGTATGTTGTACTTTATCGAGTCCTGTATGAATCGCTAGCGATCTTACTGTTACACTTAAAATTGCAATATTGTCGGTTTGTTGTTTAACTTGCGTGACTAAGTTATTCATATTGGTTACAAATTTTTCCCTCGTGGTTTCCAGCTTAGCTATACGCGAGCTCATCACGGCTTCCAGCTTAGCTATACGCGAATCTATCCCGTAAACGTTTTCTCTGTTTTCCCCTATTGACTCTGCTGGGCAAGTTGCTTTTCGCTTCTATACCCGTATCTTGTCAGTTTCCATACCCGGCTAGCATATCCAATGCGGGTATGAGCCAGGGACAATAAAGATAAAAGGAAGGAAGTAAAGAAAGAAAGAAAGAAAGGAAGAAGGAAAGAAAGAGCAGGTGCGGCGAAAGGTGCGCCAGCGCCGGATCCCGTGACGCGCGTGACCAATTAGGGTAGTTTGGTGTGTCGCGGGGAGGAAAAGGGAAGAAAAAGGAACGAAAGGGAAGGAAAGGGGGTTGGCGCACCACCAGACGACCATCCCTCGCCTCAGATCAGTTTTGGCGTCCGGAAGGGAAGGCCACGCGTGGTTCGTTCCGCCGAGGAGCAGGCTGCGTTTGAGCAACGGGACCGTGAACTCGCTCGGGAAAGGGCTTGTCGTCGACGTGCCGATTTTAGCGTGAGGGCTTCCTAACGCCGAGTTGCGATAGTGCGATGTTGAGGCCAAGCGTCAACGAACAGCCGCCGACCCCAAGTTTAGGGCAAACGAATCGGAACGCCGGCGATAGCATCGTGTTGCCACAAGCTTCGCTTATCCCCATTTCGTCTACAGGGGAAGGGCTCTGAATTTTTTAATTTGTAAAGGCGGCGGTTGATTTTGGTTTGCTTAATTTCTATTTGTGGAATTTGTCGTTGGCTGCTGCCAATTGTTGGCGAAGTAATTTAGTCTGCTCTGCCAGCTCCCTCACCTGCTACTCTTGCTGCGTCTTGGCGGAGGGTTGAGCTGTGGGCTTGTTTCCTCCTCAGGCTCCTTGTCTGGCTCTGGAGTTTTACCGGCCCTCTCGCGGTTGCGACGTTGACGGGTCCTTCCTAGGTCGGGATTCTGTGGTAATCTTAGGGTGTGGGTTTGTTTGTGCGCTTTGATTTGGTGACCGAGCTTGCCGCCTTCCCAGGCCACTCGCTTGTTGGTGTCGTCATATGGGGGCAAATCGGACCTGGATAAGGATCTGCCCTGGCTTCGGTTTCGGCCCCGGAGCTGAGGGAATGACTCTGATCGGTCTAACACAGTCCCTGGAGTCCTTTGCCTGGAGAGGGATTCTCTGGTCACTTTGGTGGTTGGAGTTTGTATCTGACACTTGGCGTTGTTGACTATGCTCTTGTCGGTATGTTTAGGTTCAAAGAAACAGTGTTTGCAGCTGCGGCTGTCGGTCGGGTGTTTTCCGTGGCAAACCACGTACAGCGGGATGCACGTTGAATTTTCTCTTTCTTATGGAGTAGCGTGTTCCCCCGCATCGCCGGCATCAGGGGGCTTGAGATCTTGATTGTGGGCATACGCCTGCACGGTGCCCCAGCTTCCGGCAGTTAAAACATGCCTCCAGCTTCTCCTTGAAAGGATGCACGTTCAGGGTGAAGCATCGGTATCGAATTAAGGGCGGTAGGTCCTTTCCGGCGAAAGTGATCACGAGATGCTTGGACCTGCCCAGTCTTCTCGCATTCGGTATCAGTAATTGCAAGTTCTTGCGTGTCAGTTCGCATTGGAATTAAATGGTCCATTTCGTCGGTATATGCTTTGTACACTATGCCTCGTATATCGTCCGATATGCATTCGCCCACTCTCGGTCTGGCGTGCTAATGATGGGGTGCACTATCACCTGTCTGGCTTGTTAAGCTTCCGCAGTGTCTATTTTGGTGCCTTAATGAATCTCCTTGAAGAGTGCGGAGAGACAATGTTGGATAAGGTCACAGCACATTTGGGTCGCAGCATTTTCTTGTAATCAACTTCGGGAAGATGGGGCAAGGGGTTCTCCCGCGGCAGTCGCGGCAGACGCACCTAGCGTTTGGCTGGAGCCGAAGCGTCCGTGAGGGCGAACTCTCCGGTTAGCCCGGGAAAGTCAGCTTTCTTGCATGCAAAACGCTTCTGCAGGTCTAATAGGTCGATCAATCCTTTCGGGTGCTGCCATGTCCCGTCGGTCAGCTCCGCAGGGTCGATATCCTCGTCTTCCACGGTGTATTCAATGCGAAGCTGCTCGATCCGCGCTGGTTAGGCCTGGAGAGCAGCGGCAGGCTGCGTTGTTGAGCTAAGCGAAGGTTACGCCCAGTGTCCGAACGGCGTGACGCTAGCAGAAATCTGCTAAAAGCCGAAGAAACCTTGCGTTGCCGGTGGCTCCAGAGGTCCATATGGGTGTCCGATCACTTAGCGAAGGCACAGGGGCGCTATAACGTAAAATGATTCCAAACTGTTTTGATTCCAAACTCCTGACGGCAAATTTACGTAACCACCGACGCAAGCATCGGGAGGTGACCCGCAGCGTTGTCTGAACAACCCAATCAAACACTCTCCTCGTTTATAGGAGGTCACCTTTGTTCGCTTTCAAAACCAATAACATTGTCTACACTCAGCGGTTTTTCGTATCTAATTGGCTGACAAGAGGCAAGGAGCACGCTCTAGTGGAAAGGGTTTCGATGGGGCCGAGCCAGCAGAGTGAAAATAGATAACCGCATGAAGAGGGTGGTGCCGGCTTCTCTGATTGGCCCGTTTCACCTTGCTTAGCTTGCGGTGGCTGGTAGAAAATCGCGGCGGCGTGCAACGGAAGGATAAGAATGCCCCTAAAACGGATCCTCAGCAAGGAAGAGTTGGAAGAGCGATGTCGTATGCATGCCGAAAGGACTCGATAACGTTTTACTGCCAAGCAAAAAGGTTTATCATGCGCAAATAAATACGTGCTCACCGGCAGGTGCGAGTAGCGAGGGCCTGAGCGATCGGCGGGCAGCCATCTTCTATTTCTTTCGAAACGGGCCCGTCTGTGGCTATTCCAAAAAATTTTCAGTTTTGTTCGGCATATTATTGCATTTTTTTCGCGTACACCTCACTTTGACGTGGTGAGTTTTGGCGGCTTTGTTAGGTCGCATGACAGACATACGAAGTGGACGTAGCCAGAAAACGTTGGACCAATAGCAGAGGGCTAATGGTGAAAAGGCGTCGAATCAGGAATGATCATTTTTCTTTTGTGCAGTTTAATCATGCATAATCAGTATGTACACGTTATATCAGATGGGGAGCTGTCGCGGTTTTCCTGACGTTGCGTGACAGACGGGCGAAGTTGGGAGTGGCCCGAAAATATTTTTGCCAATCGCGGAGGCTGATTGCAGAAATTGGAATCAAAACGGTTTGGAATCATTTTACGTTATAGCGCCCCATGGCGAAAATAAAGGGCCTACTTGAGCCGGTTGCGGAGATATTTGTGAAAAGGTACGGTTTGCATGCGAGATGAGTCCGCACCCTACGAGAGCTCAACCGGAAGACCTGGAGCTAGTCAGCACCTCAATCGTCCGATAAGTTGGGATGTGCTCACTTCCCCGTGTTTCCATATCCAAGAACCATTCAACCCTTATGCTGAAGGAGCGTGAAACAAAAGTAAGGTCTAGGAAGCGACTATACGCTGTTACTCGCCGATAGTTGGGGATTCTATCCCTTAACAAAGTTCTCTTTCAGAGGCAATAGACACCAATCGTTGAATTTATCCTGAAGCTTCCCCAGAGATAGTGATGGGCTAAAATTGCCAGTGATCACGCACGGCTGTAGAGTCGTAAAATGTCCCGTAAGCGCTCGCAGCTTAGACGACGTGATGGTAATAAGTAGTCTCCGAGCATTGTGAAAGTGACCTTGTTCTTCTTCACAGTTTAACACGTGTATTGTTTTTCATTGTCAGGTGACACTGGGTGATGAACATATGTAAAGTCACGGCGTACGAAAACAATTATCTTGTTTTAGTGCCCATGGGTGGAGGACATAATGCACTCATACCCGGACAGTCTGATGGGAGACTATAAGTAAAACTCACAAATGACAATAACGGCTAACTGATTCCCGAATACAAACTGTCCAAAGTCAGACAAGCGCGACTTAAGTCCTCTGGCGTTCAATTGAAAGACAGATGCATTCACGACCTCCCATCGAAGTGATTGAGTTCGTCGGGCCATTGCTTTACCTGAAGGCCCAGCAAGCACTGGACCCAGGGAGTCCAGCACCTGCAGCGTAATCTGCGCCTAGGCGGAGTTCTTGTTGCTGAGTAGAACACGCATAAAATCCATTTGTGAACAGAACACAATTCTGACCAGGCGATCATCAGTCGTCTTTGCATTAGCGGTTGGGGAGGGTGTCGATGGCGGTGGCATTCGAGGTGCCTCCGTAACAGGTAGTGTGCTTGGAAGTGCGGGCCACTCTTACTGATCGAGTCTTGCCAGCTTCATAACTTTCCGATGATCTTCCTGGCGCACAGCCGTGAGGTCATCTGACGTCCGGGAAATGTGGGAGTGAGTCAAGCGACACAGACAGCGAGGCCAACAAATTGTATCCGGACAGCTGCGACTCGTCGGACAATGACTTCAAGATTGTCATGAGCCGAGCGGCAAAATGAAGAATGCTACTGGCGTCATCGCCGGCATGTGTTTCAACCGGGAAGGATATACCACAGCACTAGCCGCACACTGTGCTCTTCTTGCCCGTCGACCCTATGATCAATTTGCAGCTCCTGAACAGACAGGCTATCTTTTTGTTACTCGAAGGAATCCCACCGAATCAGATTAAAGATGTGAGAATAAACTCACGGAAGAATGTCCTGACTGCCGACGTTTTGCACCGTAGCACACTCCAAAGCCTTCGGAAAGTCACGGAAACCGACAAAGTAAAAGTTCTATCAATGATACATGCAGGCGATAATGGCACTGCTGGCGTCAGTTAAGATGTAGACGTTTCCATTTCGACCGACGACTTGCCAACATTAATAGAGCCAACAACAGAACACACTCTCATCACGCATGTCGCCAGACTCGGAAACAAACGCTGCGTGAAGCTTGTGTTTGAGGGAGACAGCCATCCCTCTCACGTTAAAGTTGGCCACGTCAGTCATACTGTGCGAGACCATACACAGCGAAGCCCCTACAGTGTCACAAGGGCTTCAAGATTTGCCACGTAAAAAGTGTCTGTGAACAATGCCGTGTGCTCGCGGTGCGCTGAATCCCATTTACAAGAAGCCTGCCGCCCGACTGTCCTAAAGTACCATAATTGCCTTGGTTCCCACGAAGCCTCATCGAACTACTGCTCGCGGGTCCGGAAGTAATTCGCGGTTCTAAAGCACATGGTTCGGAACCACATGAACATCATTTGTGACGCACAAACCAGTGCCACTGTGCAATTGCATCTCTTCCTCCACGTTAATGTCAAATGCCCTGCAAAGGTCACTTCATTTTTCTTGCAGAATTTAATGTATTATTCGCACCTGGTCGTTCTCTCCCAGCACATGGAGTGAATAGGCCAATCTAAGTATCGACAGCTGCGCCGCTGCTGCAGACATGAACTGCCGATACGTGCCGTGACCGCTAATGCTTCGACCTTCTCTTCTAGCCACATACTGTCCATACTGTTGTCGATAAGGGTAAAAAACCACGAATAAAGCGATTTTGTCATATTTACGGCTTGCGGCAGTTTTACGTGCTTAAGAGACGCTGCTGTGGTATTTGAAGAAGCCACGCGCTAGTAGGCTGTTCGCACTTTCAGGGAATTCCCGTAATGTTGGCACCTGCATAATTTAGCAATAAATTTCTCAGACGTTTTGTTGGCGCATGACCTTTTACGTGGGTGTTCGAGAAAAATTTCGCTTTTGAATAGTACATCAATTGAGTAACGGAATGCCACTTACGGTGAAGAATGTTGCCGCTAACGCAAAATGCGTCGTTTGTCGTTGTGCCTAGCTGGCTTAGCCGGTATGTCTACTGAGCGGTCGTATTATCTACGCCGGTTGAACTCGTTATAGTTTATGGCATTCATTTCGCTCGAAGTTCATAGCAGCTGTGCAGCATACATGTCTCCGAGCAGAGACCGGATGCTTTCAGCGTGGCCGGAAACCTAATATCCGATCAAAAATTAAGGTCTCCACAGGACTGAGCGAGCACCTGCCTTTTTGCCTTACCAAAAGACAAAAAAGCCCCATAATTTGACAAGTTCAGGACCGCACAAAGAGCGATGGAACGAATAATTTTAGGCCTAACGTTAAGAGACAGGAAGAGAGCGCTGTGAATCAGAGAACAAACGGGGATAGCTGATATTTTAGTGGACATGAGGCGGAAAAAATGGAGTTTGGAAGGCCATGTAATGCGTCGGATGGATAATCGGTGGACCATTAGAGTTACAGAATGAATTCCAAGAGAAGGAAAGCGTTATCGATGACGGCAGGAAATTAGGTGGGGTGATGAAGTTAGGAAATTTGCAGACTCAAGTTGGAATAAGCTAGCGCAAGACAGGGTTAATTGGAGATGACAGGGAGAGGCCTTCGTCCTGCAGTGGACATAAATATAAGCTGATGACGATGATTATGAATTCTAAAGGACGTTGAGCTTCAAATAACCTTGTGGCTTGCAGTAATAAAACTCAAAATACGTGCTTATGAGCGCTGTTGAGAAACTTGGGCATACTCGAATGACACACGGGAATATTTGCCTGTACCGCCATGAGTTAGAATTCTTTTCTGCTGAAGTTACATTCTTGCTGTGTTCGTTCTACTCGTGGGAGAAATTACTGCAGTGCTCCCTGTGATGTGGTGTGTTTCATGAAATGACTAGAAATAAAAGCGCGCAACGACAGCAATTATAGCAAGCGCGTAGATCCAGCCGAAGCGCTATAACTTCATTAGCTGCAGAAGGTTAAGTTAGCCGCGTGTGACAAAATCCCACGAGCTAGTTACCAGAAGCGTGATAGGCCACCTGTCTGCCTTGCCACCTTTGTACGGCAGGACACAGTCAAGTACAGTAACTTAATTAAGCACCCGTCCACCCCTTACCAGAAGTAAGTCCATCAAAGCAATAGCAGGTAACAGCAACGAAAGCACAAATTTCAGCAGCAACACTAACATCTTGTAGAAAAGCTGACCCGTCTAAGATTTTTTCACTCGTTTCTACCGCTTCGAGCCTATCTAATGCATGAACGGTGCACGGCAAACATTGATCCGGTGACTTCAGAAGCCTTTAGGGCTTCTGTTTTGGTCGAATATCTACAAATATTTCGCCCTTATCACGTGCAACTACACGTTGCTAGCCAACCGCGCTTCTTGCATCACGTCAACGTACATTTTGGAGATCCCAGGCAATGTGGGAAGCTATGTTTTGCTAAATATATTCTTGAACACAACGCATGTTTCCTTCCCTTTAATACATAAGCCCATCTGGTTGATTGGGTCCACATGTGCTTTCGAGGGAATTGAAACGTTTTAATGCGCTGGAACGCAGCACGAGACACCTTCTCAAATTTCGTGCTTTTTATATCTGGACGCGAAATGTTGCTACTGTAACCACGAAACGTTTGCTTCCTCTGTACATGCAGAGGCTCTCGGCTTGCTTGTAAGTCACGTTGATGCGTCTCTGTGCTTTGAGCGGCTTAGCGACAACGTTTAGAAGCAGCTCTACGACGTTTACGGGCTTCCATTTCATAATCAGTTGGTGCATACATGAGGTTCATCAAGAGTAGATTGACGTAGACCACGTAGACTTCGTGAGCCCGTTGTTTATGCAGGTCAGGCGGAGGCACTCTAAAGCCATCTGGCGCAAAACACACAACGCTAAACTAAAGGCGGTGTATACGAGATGAGAAGGCGTATTACGTCAAGGCGAAACATCTGCTGACAAGACAACCGGCTGCGGCGCGGAGGCAACCAGAAACCGATGACCGAGAAATCGATAGCCAATCAATAGCTAACCTAAAATAAATCAATAATAATTACATTCCGGAAAATGCTAGGGATGACTTGGTAGTGCTTAACCTAACCCAAATACGTAGCCAATACCTTGCGATAGCCAATCGATAGCCAGTAAATAGCTAATCGTTAATCGATCAATTATCGATATATTCAGGAAAATACTGGGGATGACATGGTAATGCTTAGCCTAGCCTAAATACCTTGCAATTTCCAATCAATAGCTATTCAATAATCGATAAATATTCAATAAATTTCCAAAAATCTGTGGATGACTTGGTAGTGCTTAGCCTAGCCCAAAAGGCCGGACTAGCTAGGTGCCCATCAGCTCCGCTGTCTCTTCAGCATTGTGCCTCCAGTGCCAGCTGCGCTAGTTCTTTTTTTGTCCGAAAATGAAAATCCTTTGGACGTACCAACAAAATCACCCGCGAACGTATTAGTATATCTGGCTTCGGATTACAAAGGACATCCGCAGGACAATGCCTGCGGAGTTTTGCCAAGTACGCTGGATGCAGACTGTGTACTGCAGAAAGCACGCGGGCTGTTGTGTCTGGTTTGCGTGCTGTCTAATAAACAATTTAACCATTTTAACGAATTTGTCCGTGTGAGTGGATTATTTATTTAGAGGTCGTGTAAATATATATGCGAATTTCTCGACATTCTGTAAGCAGGGCTCGCTCAAAATGTACATTATGTACCACCATCGTCATCACATTACGCCGCCACATAAGCATCGCACGATGCATGCATATTGACAAAGTACTATGCTTTAAGGCAACCGAGGCGTGTTAATTAAACACTACAGAAAAATAACATACTTAGACACACGCTCTCTCGATAAACTGCGCGGCTGGATTCCGAGCGCCTAACATCATTGGTGTCTTTGCGTCAGCGAGATTTTTCTTTCGGTAGCGTAATGAAATCATGACAATAGGATTCATCGTGCGTCTAATTTATATTTAATCTACCCATGAACACAGAACTCTCTCGAAGATCGCAGTTCAGAAACCACGGACACCGGTAAAACATTTTTATACAGAACAATGAAAGTCTGGTTGAAAAAAAAAATACCCACGGGCGACCTTTCTTTTCAGGAGAAAGGAGTTTACGTTTAATACAAAATAAACTGTCATTTTTTGTATAGACTTTTTCGGTCTATCGCGTCTTCGTGTTTTTTTTTTTTGCAGTCAGCTATAATGATGATGATACACTCAACGCGTGTCATAATTTAGAAATAAATAAAGCGTCCACTTTGTTTTTCATAATAGTTTGAAGTAAAATGTTGGAAGCATCGTCCCGAGGATGGGTCGCGAGGGGTCGCGAGCTACGCAAGCTAGAACCGAGATGATATATGACGGCTTCGGCTTACCCTCGGATTCTCGCGCATTTTGTGTGTGTGTAGGGTGAGCATAGGTCCGGGCCTTCGTTGTTCGTTTATATTGTTTTTTCCTCGCACCTCTCGGGAAACTGAAGTTCCCGAGTTACTTCGGTACCGGTGCTTCTCGCAAGAAGGTGTCTTCCTTCTTTTAAGCATGAAATGCCTTTAGCTCCCGTTGTCGGCGACCTTTAAGAAACCTTGAGCCAAAATCAACAGCCGTTATCCGGGCACTCACAACGAGAACGAAACGAGAACTTCCGGGCCTCGTTGCGAGAGCAAGACGAGAGCATTGGGGCAACAAGTCAAAACTAAAAAAAACGTGGTATCTGGCCGTTAACCCGGCCGAGTACAGGACCGCATTACATAGGCTAGTTACTGCCCAAACAATTCATCAAAAAATATTGCTTCCGATTTCTTCCTAATCTTTCTTCACAATATGACTCAGGCTGTAACTTCTAGTACGCTGAAGTTCAATTTGTCATTTCCAATAGCAACGTTCAAAAGGCAGATAGAGTACTATTTTGTGGCGCTGAGACAGAGTTGCCTGTACTCTTTTCAACGAAAGCGGTCCGTGAGTTGCCGCGGCGCGGGTTCTGCGCCACCTCCTTCGACAGATGGCGTCACGCTGCGTGATCAGGCCGGCAGCTGTCCGGTGCTCCGCGGATGGTTGTTCGGTCGAGACGAGACTTGCAGCGAGGTTCAGTTCAAACCAGGTTCATTTCGGCTCAGTAAGCTTTCAGGGCTGCTTCGCGGCCCCAATCTGCTTTGCTGGTATCCATTTCATGTTTACATCTACTGTCGATTACAGGAAAGCCAGAGTTAAAAAAAAATTGTTGTCTCTATTCGCCAATGGCGAGTTTTGCGTTAAAGTGGCATGTTCGGGCTGTAGTGTACTAGTTTGGGCCAATTTCTCACGTTTTTCTTTTCAAGTCTCCACAATGAGGCCATGTATAGGTTCCGCTGTAGATCGGCTAATGAGAAGACGGCGAAATAAAGTTTTTTCCGTTGTTTTTCCGTGAAGATTGATAATGCTGCGGTAGTAGCCCAAAGCGACCGATGATAGCAGAAAACGCAATTTCATTTGAGATTAACGTCTTCAGAAGCCACGCCAACTTTCCAGAGGGAAGATTCTACTGGAAACGGCGCCTACGAGCGTTGTGCCGAAATCGGACAGCACGATGCCAGTGATATTAGTGACGGCACTGCCAATGCGATAACAGATGGCACCGCGCCAACTTTCGAGCCGAGTGCTAAGCGATCCCCCACTCGGTATCCAGAATGTGATGGTGCAGTCACTGGCGAGAGCTTCAGAGACCCCTAATGGCGCTGGGCGGTAGACAGGTGTTTTAATAGGAGGCCGCTCACTGAACAGGTAAAATCGTTGAAACAGCAAGAGGTCTTCTCGGATCTTCCGAATGATGTGGGTGGCCTCATGACTGCTTCGGACAAAACCTGCAGCGGAACTTTTTCAGTCATTGTCTTGAGTAAACGCGAGTACAGCCTCTTTGGATTCGTGTCTTGCTTACCGCATGCCCTAAGGAACGTAGAAAACCTTACTCCTGCCGTGCTGCTCACAGGAAGCATGGATGGGATGCCACTGACCAGAAGCTCTAAAACACAACTCAATGCAATTCAGTGCGTCATTCATGAATAGCGATCTTGGACCAATTGTAGTAGGGGCATATGCAGGTCTCTCGAAGCCGTTTGTTAATGAATTGCTGCTAATAAAAAGCACATTCAAAAACAAATTTAAAAATACTTTTGGGGAGATGCTATAGAATACCAGTCAATGCAAAGTGGTAATGGTGTATTGCTTGTAAACTTGTTAATAATAATTTTCATTGACCATGTTCACATGTCTAATAAATAAAATAAATAAAACAGGCATGGTCATGCTGCATCTATGAAGTTTTTTTATATCATCTTTTACGGACACATTATAATCAGAAAGGACGACTATATTCACCCGCCTGGCCGTCGGTCTAGTAGGACAAACCACGATAAGTGCATCCGGCCATTTAAGACGCATTGCAATACGTTTAAGTATTTCTATTTCCCTCGCGCTGTGAACGCTTGGAATGTGCTAAATAATTCAAATTTAGATCAGTTTTGTTCCCTTGTGGAGCAGCTAATGGACCCTGTATAACTGATTTTATTGCTGTAAAACTGCAGAAAGTATCGTGTAGTGTTGTATTGTTTTTCTTTGTACATTTCTTTTCTCCTGCGTAGCATACGATTTATAATGCTAGATTTTTGTTCTCGTGTACGCGAAGTGTAACCATGTAGGTAATATAATATTGATGCATTTGCTGTTGAAAAGTGTTCTGATTACCTCATGTTTTCCTGTTGTCTTTTTGGGAACTTGTATCTTATTACATGCCTATGATGATGTAAGCCCGCTCCCTGTATGGGTCTGAAGAAGACCTACAGATATTGATAAATAAAAAATAAAAAAAATTTCTCCAGCCGAGGGGTACTGCAACCCGAAGTACTGCATTGGTTTGCACTCGATTACATTTCAGCTGCAGTGAGTTGCCTGCCGGATGGAACGAGTACAGTTGAGGCACGTGTAAAGTCATGACTGCGCTGTGCGCCCGAGCGTCTCAAAGCAAAGCCCGAAAAAGCCTCATAAGGTCTGTATAAAGTGTTTTAGATCTACAATGCCTTGACAACTTTTATTACAGCTTTCCCTCTTACACAATATAATTCGAACACAAAGCTCTAGGAGACATCAGAGGGAAAATTCATGTACAGACTTTATCAGCATCTCAAGTAATGTTGGTTAAATAATTTTTTTGCCCCATCGGCATTAAAGCGATATTGAGATGATATTTACAACTGTGCTTTTCTGCGTTAAGGGAAGGGCCTTGATCTCTAAACAGTAGAAATTATTGTGACAAGCCTCATAATGATGTAAATAATTTAATAAAATAACTTTTCTTTACCCGGTTTCGGTGCCTTTCCTGGAGGATACTGTGTTTGACGTCATGACACGATATGGGGTCACGCCAGAACAGGACATTGTGGCAGTTTTGACACTCGGTCTGGCTTGCTCGGTCGACTCGTATGCTGCTACTTGTTCTGAGAACCGGTGCAGCAGCATGGTAGACGTCAGAGTGAGCCGGAGCGAGTGTCAAAACACATCACAATGACATGCATGCTTTGGCATGATCACGTACTATGTCATGACGACGCAACATAGTAGAAACGAAACCGAAACTAGATTTAGCAAAGCTGTTATATTAAATCACTTAGGGTGCTCGGAGTCCTGGCAGTACTTTGTATGGGAATTCGAGCTACCACACAATAAACTTTTTTCGTTTGTTTTGTTGTGAATGCTTTAGCTACTGTCTTAATTGTACTAATAGTTATTTACTTAGTATTATTACCTGTTTGTACATGATTTCCTTTGCCTAATATTCCACTTAGTGATAACTACATTGCTGTTTTAAGCTATATATTCCTACAAATGTATAATTTCTGACAGGAGTTCCCCTTTCAGCTACATGCTCTGGGACCTCCTTCTGTATACTTATGGAAGCATGTATTCCACTTACGAAAGAAATAAGCTGAAACTTAAAGTGATTTAACGAAAGAAAGGAGAATTGAAAATATTGTGTCGTTATCTTTTCAATTGTTAAATTGCGCTGCTTAGTATTTTGCATCTCATATTTTAGTTCCACAGTGAGCTAGTGAGGATTTACTGCTCACATTTTATACCTAACGAGGTACATATGTCATGTCAAAGTGCGACATTTAGTTTACTTTGAGACAGTAACAGTGTCCAGTTGACAATTTGTGATATTTCTCATTTTGCCATCACGTATTAGCGTATTTAGTCAAACTGTGTGTATATATTATTCCACCTAAATTTATTCTGTCACTTGTGGCTTCCTTCGCAGCCTAGTGATTCTCTTCAAGATAGATCATGTGCCAAGTCATAAATCATCCACGTTAGCATCAGTAAATTTTAAAATTCACTTATGCTAAATAAAATATGTAACCGACAGCAAAATGGAGCTGGTTGTGCTCGCAAGGGGCCTTTAATAATCTTCAAATTGGGCTCAGTCGTAGTTGTTAAATGTGCGTGGTTTGTGTAGTTCACCTATTGCACTTGTTAATCGCTGTTGGAAATTTGATGTTGATGATGCCAAAATTTCTCAACGTGCTTTGTAAGGTACAACTTTTCGAAAACCTTATTGACAAAAGCATTCATTTCTGTACTTGTCCTAATGATGTCATGCAGCGAATGCAGCTTATTTATGTGTTTGATCAACTTGTATGCGTACTGCCATGCCTGCTTTAGCAACTGCTGCCAGTGATAAATTCTTATTGTAGTTTAAATTGCATACTTGGAGCAACATATTTCTAGTGCTTAGCTTTGAGCTGAGTCACTGAGTAGCAGGACAATTTTCATACTTTTTGCTCAAGCATGTGGCGTTAGGTGTAAACGTTTGGGAAGTATTGTTTTTACCACATGGACAATGACAATTCCATTATTTTGAATGTAGGCTGCATGGTATCGCGCACCTTTGGCATTTTGTCAGCAGTGAGGTGACTCACTGTTCTGTGTGAAATTGTGTCAACGGTAATAACCTTTTAGTTTACTTTGCAACTTTGTAAGTGTAAAATCTTTGTGATAACCTGCTGTGGTGGTATAATGGCCTTGGTGTTGTGCTGCTAAACCTGAGGGCACGAGATCAAATTCCAGTCACGGTGACCGCAGTTAGATGGGGGCAAAATATGAGAACGCGCACCTTCCACTGGGTGCACGTTTAAAAACCCCAGGTGGTCAAAAATTATTCCAGAGGACCTCACTACGGCATGCCTCATCATCATATCGTGGTTTTGGCACGTAATGACCTCAGAATTTAACTTTTTTTATTTATTTTTTCATTTTGCGATAGTTGTCTTTTACATATATTCGCGTTATTTTGTTAACGTTTCTAAAATGCATCATGTCCCTTGTGCTTATTATCTTATCTAAGGCTTCTTTGCTGTCGAGTGATACTCCTCAACTAAGATATTGTTCCAGGTCGTGCCATTCCTGTTGATATCATAATTTGTTCTCTTATTTCACTACCTGCTACGAATTCGTGTATACTATACATGTTTATTGAGATCAGTTTGTGATCTATAGAGAGAGAGAGAGAAATAACTTTATTAGGTCCAGCGGTCTGGGGACTAGGCCCCCGCCTAAACGGCGGCCAGAAGCCCTTGGGCCCTGGCGGCGTCTTCAGCCAGCTGGACGGCCCAGAGTTGTACTTCCGGGTCAGAACTGAGTAGTACGGCCTCCCACTGCTCCTCATTAACTATTTTGCGGCCCTGTCGAGTCACCTGAGGGCAAGCCCACAGGATGTGGCTCAGATCCGCCCGTCCTTCACATAACCGACATTTGCCCTCATATTGATCTGGATAATACCGGCTGTAGGCGACGGGATTCGGATAGGTATTGGTTGGAAGGAGGCGCCAGGCCACCGTCTGCGGCTTACTGAGTGTTGGGTGGGCGGGGGGATACCGAACCCTCGCCAATCTATAATATTTGGTGATTTCATTGTAACTAACCATGCGCTCCTCTCTAACCTCTGGGTGAGGCTGCTCTCTGGCTCGGTAAGTGAGTTCTCGAGCCAATGTGTGAGCCGCCTCGTTGCCAGGGAGAGAGGCTTGCGCAGGTGTCCAGATAATTTGTATGTGTCTGTAGTATTTCAAATGGGTTAAAATCTTAATCGCCCTCTTAAAAAATTTGACCCTGCTGCTTTTGAATCACTAATTATGTGTCTGGCCGACGAAGAAGCTATCGCCAATGCGATGGCTGATTCCTCTGCCGTTTCTACGCAGTGCGTTCGTAGTGAGCCGCCAGCTGTTATCTTGCCCTCTTCATCAGTGATTACGACAGTCATTTTTTGTTCATTTGGATATTTCGCGGCGTCTACGTAGACCACGTCATTTCTGTTTTCGTATTTATTTCTGAGGGCCTTTGCCCTCTCCACACGCCTTCCCGCGTCGTTCTCCGGGAGCATGTTTCTGGGAATCGGTAGAACCTTTATCCTTCCGCGTATTTCTCGCGGTATATCCATCTTGATTCCCTGTTGCGTTGCATAGCCTATATTGAGGCAATCAAGTATCGTCCTGCCCGTAGCAGTCTGAGCTAGTCTCTCGTATTGGGCCGTTTTGTGCTTCTATAATTCATCTAGGGTATTGTGTACACCTAAGGCAAGTAGTCTTTCCGTAGGTGTACTGACAGGTATTCCAAGCGCTTGTTTATATACTTTCCTTATCAAGGCTTCAATTTTAGCTTTTTCTGCCATGAGGAGGTTCAGATAAGGAGTCACATGTACTATTCGGCTAATAGCAAAAGCCTGTACTAACTTGATTAGGTTGGCTTCCTTCGTCCCGCTGTGTCGGTTTGCAATTCTTGCGATCAGGCGCATTGTTTGTTGCGTCCCTCTTTCTAAAGCCTTTATCGTTTCATTATTTCGCCTGTTTGCTTGTATCCGCATGCCTAGTACCCGAATACTGTCAACTGCTGGTATTTGTTGGCCCCCCACGCTTAGTCGTATTTGGGATATGCTGTTGTCTTTACGGCTGCTTCTTTGTGGGTGGTAAATCAAGAGTTGCGACTTCTGTGGTGAGCACTGAAGGCCCCTACTGCCAACATATTCCTCTACTCTGCGTATTGCTTCTTGGAGGGTAGCCTCGATGTATCCGTCGCTGCCCCCTGTGACCCACAGCGTGATATCATCAGCGTATAAGCTATGATGTAGCACTTCCACTGTGTTCAACTTCTCCGGGAGGCCGATCATGGTCACGTTGAAGAGTAGTGGCGAGAGAACTGATCCCTGTAGTGTTCCTCGGCTCCCTAGTCTTATATCGTCCGAATGTATGTCTCCGATCGTAATTCGGGTCTTTCTGTTTAATAGGAAGTCTCTAATGTATTCGTAGGCCCGTTTAACAACTACTAATCCTTGGAGGTTTCCTAAAATAGCTTCATGTGTGATGTTGTCAAAAGCTTTTGCAAGATCTAGGCCTAATATGGCTTTGTTGTCTCTTGTTTTTGAGGCTGTGTCTATAATTTGGTGTTGGATTTGATGCATGATATCTTGTGTGGAAAGTTTACATCGAAAGCCTATCATCGTGTGCGGGAAGAGGTTATTGTTGTCCATGTATCTTAGTAGACGCGTGAGTATCACGTGTTCCAATAATTTTCCCGCACACGATGTTAATGATATTGGTCTTAGATTTTCTAACTTCAGCATTTTTCCTTGTTTAGGGAGCATGACTGTATGCACTGTTTTCCACAGCTGAGGTATAGCCGCCTTCTCCCAGCAGTCGTTCATGTATTGGGTAATCGCCTTTATAGAGGGATCATCGAGATTCCATAGCATTTTGTTGCTGATACCATCGGGACCCGGGGCGGATTTCGGGCGCAGGTCCTGCAGCGCCTGTGTAACTTCTGCTTCCGTTATAGGCATGTCCAATTCAAGGTTTTCCTCTCCAGTATAGTGCGGTAAGGGAGTCTGCGCTAGGTCGCCTACGTATAGTGATTGGACTTCTTGCAGTAATTCTGTTTCTGTACCTGCATATTGGTGGGTTAGCTTATTGATGTTGTGCCTTTGTGCAATTTTGCCATTTTCAGGGTCAATCAAGTACCGTAGGATATTCCATGTTTTTGCCGAGTTTACTTCTCTCTGCATTCTGTTACACGTAGCTTCCCAGTTTTGCCGCGTCAATCTATTTGTGTGTTTCTCGATTTCCCTGTCTAGTTCGGCCATTTTCCGCCTAAGATTTCTATTGAGCCGTTTCCGTTTCCATCGTGTTGCTATGCTGTTCCGTGCTTCCCATAAGTGTGGCAATTTTGCATCTGCTTGTTCTAGCCCAGCCTCGTCTGTTATATTCTTTGTGGCTCTCTTTACACTATTGAGGAGTTTCTGTGTCCAGACCTCAAAATCCTCAATTGTGTCGCCATCTTCGTTTGTTTCCTCCGCCCGTATTTGTCGGAAAAGGTCCCATTCTACCATGGTGAGGGATTTTCCTTGCCTTCGGGGGGGGGGGGGGGGGCGGCCTTTATTACTGTCTCAAGAATGTAATGGTCACTGCCAAGATTTTCCTGGATGTTTGTCCAATGGGCATCAGGCATGTTTTTGATAAATGTTAGATCTGGCGTAGTATCGATGCTGACGCTATTGCCTATTCTGGTGGGTGTTTGTGGGTCCGTTACTAAGGTAAGGTGGGCTCTTTGCGCCTCAAGCCATAGATTCCTGCCTTTCGCGGTGTCGTTTTTGTAGCCCCAGCACTGGTGTGGAGCATTAAAGTCTCTGAGTATTACCACTGCCTGGCGATTGGCTATAGCTAGTGTTTGTGTAATTAACTCTCCAAACCTCATCTTGTTGCTTCTAGGGCTGCTATAAACATTTAGTACGAATAAACTTCCCTGATGTTGTCGTTTAGGGATTATCTCGATCAGGACGTGGTCTACGTTTAAAACCCCTGTATCGTGCGTTAATACCGCTAAACTTCTGTTCACTAGAGTTGAGACGGGCGTTTTCTCGCTCGAAGTACCATACGTTTTATATCCGGACAGTTTGGCTGGTCCTCCCGTTTCCTGCAGAGCAATGATGTCTGGCGCCTCCTTGTTATTTATGAACTGCTGAAGGTTACTCCGTTTCCGACGGTACCCCCTGCAGTTCCACTGCCAAATTTTGTAATGATTACGTGACGCCATGTTTACTGGGAACTAGTTCCCCGGGGGCTCTAGTGACGTCGGTCCCCGCAGGCCTATCGTAGGGTTTGTGGATTTTTATCGGTCCTATTCCCGTCGAGCGTCCACTTTTTTGCACGTTCTCAAGCATTGTAACCCGAGAATCGATTCCTTCAATAATCTGCTGCATTTTTTCTAGTGGTGCTTGTATGCCTACATACTGTTTTTGTACGGTTTCGGCCAGTTTGGTTATCATGCTCTCGATCTTTTCAATTCTCTCAGTTATATCATCTGTGCTAGATTCCTCAGTATTTTTCCTCTTTGCTGGAGGTGCTCCTGTTGTGCATTTTGCTGGTTCTCCTCCCAAAGTTGTCGGAGGATTGGCCTCTTTCCCTTTGTTTTGACGAAGTTCCTTATTTTCTATGCGGAGGCGCCGGATTTCCTCTCTCTGTGTCGCGTTTTCACGAATGACCCCCTCGAGTGCTTTCCTAATATCATAGATTTCTTTTTCTAGAGCGGATCTATTCCCGTTCCTCGGAGCAGAGGAGACCGTATCTGCCCAGCTCACCTTTACACCTTCGTCTGCTGGCGTTCCTCTGGTGCTGCTGGTCGCCTTTTGTGGTGACGCCTGTCTCCTCGTCCTCGATGGGGACCGGGACCGGGTTCTTGATGGAGACCGTGACTGGCGATGTCCTCTGTGTTTCCCTTCCGGAGGGGGAAGTCTTGGGAAGGAGCTGGAACGGCTTCTCCTTCTAATTTCCCTCGTCGGCGTCGCGTTGTCTTGTCTTGTACGGAGGGTTTCATGGCTTGAGCGGTTCCCTTGGTGGTCCGATTTGGTAGGTGTGGGGTCGTCCCTCGGTTGCTTGGTCCCTTGTTGTTCATGCTGCACACGCTCCCAGTACCTTTTTTTCAGTGGGTACGGTGTTTTGAACCACTCGCGGCACTGTTTGTCCCCTGTAAGGTGTCCCTTTCCGCACAAAGAGCATCTCGGATCACATTGGTGGTCCTCGGTGGGATTCAGCATTCTGCAGCCTCTACAGTGCTTGGTATTGGGTGCCGGGCAGACGTCCGCTCGGTGTCCTAGGCGACCGCATGTAGTGCACAGCTCGTGTTTCTTTCGGTACAACACACAGCGGTATTCCGCGCCTCTATAGTACACGTAGTGCGGCACGTAAGTGCCTTCGAACACTATCACTATGGAGTCCGTTCGGCCCATGCGTCTCGCATGGAGAATTGTCGGATTTCTTCGATTTACAAGACTTTCCTCTATGTCTTCTGGTGCATCGTAGTCCGGGATTCCCCTTATAACACCTTTGGATGTGTTGTCAGGTGCCGTGATATACGCGGCTGCTCCAAAGACGCCTGTTCCAATCCGGATCTCTTTTAGTTGACTGTAACGCTTCGCGTTTTCCAGCTTCGGTGTGCTCATGATGAAAGTGTTTTGCTTTGAGTTCACTCGAAGAATATCTTCTTCCGCGTCTTTCATAGTTATTCCTGCTGCACGCAGAACGCCGTCTTTTATAATCGCAGAGCTCTGCATCGTGTCAAAACCTCCTCTGGGACGAATGACTACCTTGTAGTCCTCTTCTGGTAGCTGTGGCTGTCGTGGAGCAGGCGTTCCGTGCTTGCGCCAGCTGTTGCGTCTCGTTGCCAGCCGATGCGTCTCGTCGGCGTTCCTTAAGCTGTCGCAGATACTCGAGCGTTCCTTAGTCCTAGATTTTCGGCGGGTGTGTGCCGCCATCCATCCTGGATCCTCGTATTCTTCAGGGGAGATTGTCTCTCCCTCCACTCCGACGACGTCCATGTCCTCTGCCGGTGTTGGCCCTTGGTGGAGCGGGGCCCAGTCTCCACTCAGGCCAGGGTGTGGGAGACGTGCCGGCGCAGCGGGTCGGTGTCGTCGTATGCCAGGTAAGGGTTAGCTGGGCCGCCGGCGTGGCGGCTCAAAAAAGTCGTTACTGTGCCCCAGAGAGGAGCCCTCCTGCCAAAAAGTTGTCGTTCTCCGAAGGCAGTGATGTTCCGACGTCTCTCTTTGTCGAAGTACGGTTTAGAGTCTTGAATTTTCGCTCACAATCATGGAAAATTTACGGAGCCCATGGATAGCGCGGCTTCTCAGCTCGGCCCCCAAGCGGCGATCTGCTTGTGATCTATAGAGATATCTAGTTTGTGATCAGTTTTTGAACATTTGCCTTTTTTGTGAAACTATACCACGTGTTCAGTTACTGATGTATGTGGTATTTGTGTGGTCAAGAGATGAACGACTGGCCATCTAATCGCAATACCCCATATAGTCACACATTTAATGCCTTTATGAAGGAAGGCTTTGTTGTGTGGCAGTTCATCATTTGCTGCTGCTGATTTTACTAATAAAAGAGATTGTCGCAGTTTCACCCGAAAGGCGAAGCATCAATTGCGATAGCAAATTAGTAGAGAGCTATACGGAGTAAGGATAGTAGTTTTATAAGCAGTATAAACTTGGACATGCGGCAGCAACAGCAACGCGTAGAACTGTTGTCGACTCCTCGGCGTTTTTCCCGCGTTCGCACCGAACGCGTGCGGCGTTGGTGACTGTTGCAGGTGCCTCTGGGGGCGGCTCGAAGGTTTTCGACGGGATCAGAATGGGGCACTCGTCGAGCAGCGTCGGAAGTCTTTACAACCTTCTCCCCTCGCAACGTTTTCATATAAATAGGCATTTGGTGCCGCAGCTAAACGTGGTCTCCCCTCCCTTCCTCCCGTCCTCCCACGGCCTCTCGCGCGCACTATATATATATATATATATATATATATATATATATATATATATGGTGTGATTGTAGGAAGAAAGAGACGCTTACTTCTGCAGCCTTTCAGGGAGCACGGCGCAGAACGCGCGTTTGCTCTCCGTCGTGCGTTCGCTCCCCGTGAAAGCGCGCGTCCCTCGCGTCCTTACACTCGCACATACAGCATACGGCGCGCGATGTCGATTTCATCGCCGTTGACGTCATACTGAACCTCAAGGCGACGGAGACGGCGACGCCGACGGCAGAAATCGACTTTGGAGTGTCCATATAATTGCTATCGCAATATTATGTGGTGTAGCTGTTTTAGCCTGCTGATGCCTTAATTCACGACGTAAATGGTTATGGAGAAGCACAAGTACCCTTTATTGCACACGCCGAACTTATGTTTTCAGAAGCCAGCATTACCCACATCTACATCTGAAATGCGACAAGAGTTCAGGTGATAGAGTAAGCTGCAAATACGCACTAAGTGATCCGGAAAGATTAAAGATGACTACTGCGAAATAGGAAAATTATTTTTGTTTTTGAAATGCAAATAATACACTAGAATAGTAGCAGTATACAGAATAATCCGTGTCGCTCTTCAGGGAGAGCTTTCATGTGAATTCCTGCCCTTGCGCGCTGCATATTTCAATTTATATATATGTACAGTCTAAAACAATTGGAATACGAACAAGCTAGGGCTAGCTAGGGTGCGTTATTTTGTTTTTTACTTCAGCAATATATGTAATATTATCACGATTATGGTTGCTACGCTTATTGTGGGGCTTTTACCATCTTTGGCAACAGTATAAGTAGTGGCTTGAAAACGCGGTCTCGGGTTAGTGCTTGCGAAAGGTGTTCTGCTTTAAAATTTCTTGCTTCGGTTTCATTTGTCCACGACTGAACTTGTTAACGAGTGCCTATTCTATGTTTTAATAGCGTTTTGTGTGGTGGCATCTAACTTGCAAGAGTGTGTGTAAAACACCACAAAAATGTAAAGTAAATGGTACAAGATTTATTCAGATCAATGCAGGTTCCAACAACATTGACGTTTTGCCTATCGCACATGTTTTCGGTGACTTGTAATAATATTCCTAATGATGACTCTATACTCGGGAAATAAATGGCAACACAAACAGTGAAACAAGGAATAGGACAGGCTCTGACTCAGCGTAGAGCCTGTACAGTAAGACAGTGACGTACAAAGAGAAAAAGCTGGTGTTCTAGTGGAAAAATTTGCATGGAAATTCAAAACATAGCGACCACTATTTAGATCACCACCACTCTGGTGATGTGTGCATATTTGCATTTAAGAAAATCAATTTCCCAGGTGGCAGCTTTCCTGTCCATTCGTTGCCTATCATACAGGATTCTTTTTTTAGTGTACAGAATTTATACAGAAAAGCTCTGAGCGTAGCGAACGTGGCATTTCTGTAAAGTAGCTGTCTAGTGGAGACGAACCTACTTTGCCGCTATTATCGTGAGTTATAAAACAGTTAAGAAATTCGAACTAATTGAATTTTTTAGTTCTATGATGTGGGTAGCTTAAATATCAAATTTGCAGCCGGTCAAATTTGAATGCCCACCAATAAAGAAAACCTAGAAAATTGTGCCTCATTCAATATATTCTTCAGTGAATTTTAACGCTCAATCCAGGCAACATCGAAAACGAGCGCATCGGGAGTGCAGAAAAGGCAGCCCCGCTATCTTATCAGAAAGAAACGCTCCGTGACGGAAAAGTGCGACGAAGTTTGAAACTGAAAATCGCGGCAGATACTGATACGGCACGTTTTGCTTGGCAAACCTCTGCCGCGATGTGAAGAATCATTATTTGCCGCGACATGCCGTAATTGATACTATCACGGGATGTTTCCGTGGGACGTAGGAGCGAGGCGCGCTCGGTTTAGATATTGCTTGAATTGAGCTCGAAATTTCACGAAGAATGCCACGAATCACACAATTTTCAAGATTAAAAAGGGGGAGTGCATTCAAATTTGTCGGCGTCTAAGTAGTTTTACGATTCACTTTGCGCGGCCATGAAATAAACGAATGCCTTACGCAGGGAACACGGCGTGACGAACTGTCACGCTCGTGAACACGAACAGAGAAGTCTGTCGCGTGTGTGCGAGGGGAGTAGGTGCGAAAAGTGCGAAACCAGCTCATCCCCGATTGACACGTTTATCGTCGCTTCGGCAGCCTGCCTCTGCTACTTCGTCTGGTTTGCCCTGACGTGTCCTAACAAAGCCATCTGCAGTGGAGGCACCGGAGAAGGAGAATGCCCGGATGGTGAAGGGTATAAGAAAGCCAGCAAGCCGCCACGTGGGAAAGACTTTTTCTCTGCCCTCGCGTGCAGGTGCACGCACGCTGAACGTTTCTTGTATTCTTTTTGGAGGGCATCGCTCACTCGTAACTATGTATTAAACTTCTGTTATCTGTTTTTACGGCCCTTCGTCTTCCCTGCCACACCCTCTCCAATGGTCAACCTGGTTCGAGCTCCAAGCAGACGCTATTGAAGGTTCACCAAACCCCATCCCCGTAACAGTATGCTATTCAAACAACTGCCCTCCCCCCCCGGCACTAATAAAGTAATTATTATGAATTTCGGTTACTTGTGTTGAAATTCACGTCATTACATGCAAATTACGTCCGCCTCGCCTAGAACACCTTTACAAATGTCCGCAAAAGATCCGCTACATTGACGTCCGGAGGATGTCCCAGGACCACAGAGAGTCCCGCCCCTGGCGTGAATTGAACATTCATATCCCGCAGACGTTTACTGGACGTAGTGAAAAGTGGTAAAAAAATCTGTGAAAGTTCAAACGTCCGTTTTTGACGTCCGTTGGACTAGACGAGGATGTACAATTCCTTTGCGGCTTATAGTCCTACGGACAGTACGAGCCGTGGATGTTTTCGTACGTCCTGCCGACGTTCTTAATGTCCGGCAAGGAGATGCCGAGGATGTCCCAATGTTGTCTGTTGTCCATTGAATAGCTAAATAATAGCTCGTATATCAAAGAAAAATCCCGAATACCGCCCTCTTGCAGTTACTTCAACTTGCTCGATTCATACATTGTATATCATCTAGCGGGGTGCCCACTTAGGATGAACGTTGTGTGCACCTATAGTACAGCAGCAGGCTAGAATTCCGGGATCGCACACCTCGTCTATCAGTTAGCAAAGCGCTTCAACGGTGGTGCCCTTCTCCATCTTAGTACAAAAATAAGAACTTTCTGTATGACGTAGTATTTAGTGAAGCAATTGCCTTTTCGAAAATATTGCTGTTGGCATGACTTCTTCCTGGGATTCGTACATAATTTTACAGTGGGGCTAGATGGCTTGTTGATTTTATTCGTTGTATACGACGCTTGTTGTAAGGTATCTCATGTGAGAGCAATTTAGGACATGTATCACATGGACATAGAGGTGTCGTACGTGCGTGCATATACTTCCAGGTCATGACAGCAGAAGAATAAGTTACACGCTGGCGTTGTGGACGTTTTGGTTGTGCTGCGCTTGTGCAACTTTCGATGGCCAACGGCTCGCGAAAGGCTTTCGTGCAATGCCGTGGTATAGAGTTACTGTACAACTGCCGATCCGAGGTGATTAGTACATTCTGTTGTGTCTTCAAGTACGCAGTAGCCTACTTGCCAGAACACATGTTTATTGCCACTTGCAATACAACGGAAAAGAACACAAGGCACTTACGTGGCCGTCTTATATAGCTATACAGAGCTACTAATCAGTGACATCACAGACACACACACGCAGGCACGTGCGTTCTATCTCAGATACAACAATTATAGACTTCAGTGACGTCAGAACGCCACTACACGTTCTATCTAAGGGGTGATGACACAACACATTCCATTTCGTTTGCAGGTGGCGGAAGCATAGGAGCCATTGCCCCAGTGAAACGTAGACACTAGAATTTTAGTGCAGCCAGCGTTACCGGCGCGAGAAATATGTAATCCCTGTCTTACGCCGGAGTCGCCCGACCAGAATGCACCGCGTGCTCACTTTACTGGCCGGCAGTAGGGCTATCGTTTTCAATTACACTCTAGTAGGGCCTTAGAGATAGGGTGGCTACCGATAGCACGCTGGCCAGCCGAGCATGGCGGTTCGGGTAGTTCGGGTGCAATTCAGAGAGTGCGCGGAGTTTGCGGCTTGACGGGACAAAAGAGTACTCGCGGGCCACAGACTTGCGCGCACGCGCTGTGGCAACAACTAATTGCCTCAGTTTGCGGGGGCCACGCTCGGTGCGTAGAGTTATATAGGGGGCCGATTTTCGGCACTCGAGCTGGGTAGGCCCGTGTCATGTTTGCGCCATGTCTCGAAGCCACTAAGATTTGCTTGCTGCTGTGTGCATCTGTTAAGGCGGAGGGAACAATGACTAGCTCGTCAGGGTAACAGGTTGCTGCACCTATCTCTCTCTGTGTGTCCAGGTGATGACATGTACCGGCTTCACTCAAATAGGCAAAGATTTCAAAGTTTCTCTGGGCCGTGATACAGCGAGAAACATAAAAAGATGGTCTAGTAACATTTTTGTTGATTGGTTATCTCAAAGCCGAGTAGGTGCAGAAGAACAGTCCCTGTGTGTCTTCTTTTGCCTTGTCTCTTAAGCGCGCTGCCGTAAACGCTTCAAGGTGCAATTACCAATTCATGTTAGTGAGTGACGCTATAATTATAGCCTCAAGGCACTTGTTCTTGGCAAAAACTTTCAGTTTAGATACTCTGTAGTCAAAGTACAGGTGGCAGTTGCAAGCCTTTATTTGAAGTCAGAAGGAGGTTAATAATTTTTAATCTACACTAAAAACACACCAAGGAACGGTAACGTCGATTGGTATACACGGTGTTTCGGCGAACATTTTCAAATAATTCTAAAAACTGCCTGTGGCAGATAGCACATTTCTAGTCCATGAGCTGGCATGCTCGAAGAGGCGGATATAACTTGCATAAAAAATTGAAATGCATAATTGATTTATTAACAAAAATTCACGAAATAGGTTTTTAACTAATTAACTTCTGGCACATATTGCAGTTTAGAAATTCTAGTGGGTGAGACTGCAAGGCATATCCACTCGAAAAGAACTTAGTGGATGGCACCATTCAAGAGATATGCGCAGTCAAACTTCAGGTAAAAATGCACTGTTGTTCCGCTTACTTTCTCACCAAAACGTTGTTTTAGGCAGTGAAGCCCAAAGTAACTGGTACGCCAATGCATTTCTCCGCATAGTTCGGGAGTTTATATGACGAAACTGGTGTCATCCTGAGAATTCGATCCAAGTGGATCTGCCTTGCAATATCCCCGGCTAGAATTTGCTAATGCAATATGTGCCATAAGGTAATTAGTTGAAACTTAATTAGTGAATTTTAGCTAATTATTAGATTGTGCATTTCAATTTCTTGTGTGCAAGCAGACCAGCTCACAGACTATAATTGGGTTATCTGCACAGACAATTGATAAATATCTTGAAAGCGTTCACTGAAACACCCGGTATGTTGGACGGCGTGTTGGCTTCAAGTGGGTTAGGTGAATGAATGCAGCAGAGCGTGCACACATTTTCCCATGAATTCTATTAAACACTTATTACTGCTTTCTCTTTGCCCGAGAATCGGCGCACAGGGCGCGATCTTTCAATAAATTTGGACCGCTGATTTATGTCGCGCCATATACCACGCAGGTGGTTTTCCTGGGCGACATGAAGGACATCTTAACTAGCTGCCGTCGCACAAGGGTTGCCGAGTATGGAGCCGGAGCTTGAAACATTCTTGGGGCCGCAACATTCATATGGGGATGGATTACCCGCGAAGCGGTTTAGGCTGCATTCATGGGCAGCATACATTATAAAATCCTGCACTGTTTTTTCATACGGCACCACACTACGCCGACTCAAGCGCCGCTGCGGTCACCGCACCCCCGACGCATCTGCCGCAACCGCTGCTGCAGCCACCGCCAGCACCTCCGACGCGCGGGACGTTATAACCACAGAAGCGCAGACACACGGGCGCCGTCGCCACACTCTTTTCCTCCCTCCCCCTACCCGTCTCCATTCCTGCCCATGCGCCGTGAGACGGACGTAAGCCGCCCATGGTTTGCGTCCCTGGACACGCATTGGGGGATGCATACGGAAGCTAGAGATAAACAGCTACGCTGTAAAAAGAAAATAAGGAAAGCAGCTTCGAGAGCGCTAGATGACGTGGTGGAATAGTTACGATTGGCAACGCGGTGATTGTGCAGAAGAAGGATGCGTATTGTACCGAAAAGTCGGCTATGCAGAAGTTTCATGCACGGTTAATTGGTGGATGCATATTTCGACATGTCTTGCGACCTTTACTTTTACGATTTGAAGTTTTCCGCTGTTCCTAGAAGCTATGAAGCTCAGCTTGTATATGTAGAGTGAGGCCGCATGTGGTGAACAGTAATATCATTCTGATTACCTCTTGCCATATCAGTGTTCTGACCGATGCGGTCTCTTCTATGAACCGCTTTTATGGAAAGAGTTCTAAGCGCGCAGCATTCTTAAACATCGCTCATGGAGTGCCACTACTTTTGGTAACGATAGTTCAATGTTCGTCTTTGTGGGCAGGGAAAAAGAAAAAGAAAACGTGCCAAATTAAGGACGTATTTCTGTGCAGACTTGCACTCACAATATACTTAATGGTAAGGAGTATTTTTTCAATTATCGTATCAAAGTGTTTTTAATTGTGACTTCACCCCACCTCAAAAAGGCATGGACTTACAGAAATTTACTTCCAGTGTTGGTCTGTGCAATCGGCTCGTCCGGGGAGGGATATGCTAACTAAAGTCCTTCGTGTGCATTTTTCGAATGCATACACTTGTATGTATATGTTTACGTTATGAATACATGTTTCCGCGCAGACACTAATACATTTCATTTTGTAGAAGGAACTCCGCATACCGGTTGCGTCTCCAGAATCTAACGCAGTTGGTAGGCGTCATGCGAAGTTTAAAGAATACTCTCGAAATATTACGCCAAGCGGAGAGCAGGCTACGCGGACATATAGTTCGATGGGGAGTAGTGACTGCCTAAACATTTGTTCTTGTATTACTCCACTCCATATATACGCGCATCTTTTGTCTGCAAATGGGTCTTCTGAGCATAATAGCACAATTGTGCTATTTAAATTGCAACTGAAAGCGAAGGTGCAAGACCGAAGACACGCGCACCGTTAATGTTCTGCATGCTAGAAAGCAGCAGCGAGGGCCTTTTGGAGCAAACGCTGGCTCATCTGCCCCTAAGCTCGAGGCGACAATAAAGCGACCATCTGCCGAAGGAAACGGGTAACGACCCTCGAATGAAATAGTACGAAATTTGTCGCATCCGGTGTTTCGCATCGCGTCGGTAATGAATGGTATGACAAAGAGCGTTTCCGTTAGCGTAAGCTTTTTTTATAGAACCGGAGCAATTTGCAGGGAAGTTTAACTCCCAACAAGAGATGAAGAAGAAAGATTGTGCACGTGGTATACCAACTTGTATTCTTCTAATGACACCTAGGGAAAAATACACAACAACATACGCTGACCGAACGCGCATTTTGGAATCTATGTGGAGCGCAGCCTTTGGAGAAAAAAGGTCGGTCGGATGCTTTGGAATTGTTCATCTTCTGCAACGTGTTTTTTAGAATAGCGATTACGATCATTCCCGGGAAATCAGCAAGACGGGGAGGAGGAGGAAAAGAAGGAAGGAAAGGCAGGCAGGTCCACCAGACGCACGTCCGGTTTGTTACCCTACACGGGGAAGGGGTTTAACGGGATGAAAAGAAGGAAAGGAGAGATAGGGAAGAAGGTATTCTCAGTGCGAATACGTGCGGTTATCCAACACTTCACAATCGGTCATTGAGGCCAGTCGAGTTCATGAATCGTAGAAATGCCCGTGTCGCTTTGTAAGCCTGCGACGCGTGGCGCCATGGTCCACCATCAATATTTGTCTCTGAAAATGGTCTGCTGTTTAATCGGTTTAACACACACCGAAGAACATCGCGTTCGATGTCATTAAGATTACAAAAACACAATAGAGCACAAGACGGGGAATCCCGCACTACACAAACCACATGATCCACGCGGCCGTGGATTACACGGCCTCTGGATTCGGCCCACTTTTCATAAGGCCATCTCCCGGATGAGCCCCGTTCACTGTTGGACTACCACCTGTACCGGTCCAGCTTACTCGGCAAGGAGCTGATGGAACATACGCGCCGCCCCCAGGCAAAGCAAAGAATAGACAACTTCGTTCTGATATGAAAATTATACGCGTGAAATGCGTAATACTTGTTGCACTGAATATATTTAAGCACACTTTTTCATTGCATTTATTTCCGTAAAGTAGGAGTTCCCAAAATTTACGGCCCTGGGGAACCCAACCAGCCTTCCCAGAGTGCCGCGAAAGTTCTCTCGGCTCCTATACTCATATTTCCCACCGATGGGCTTTCCACGGCCTCGTGATAAATCGTAACAATCGCAAAAGCCTAAAATCGCAAATGGTCGAAACACTATAAAAAACAAGTGCACAAATTATCGAATCACTTAAACAGGGTAATATTCCACCCAAGGGGGATGGCATTGGATTCGTGTTCGCCGCTTGCGGCACCTGGCTGGGGAGCCCCTGCCGTCGTGAACACAGCCTGCTACCAGCACACCTGCAGGGGTATTGTACAGAGGGGGCTTCATATAAACTCATTCTGTATGCGATTGCTGCCCTGTATGTGAGCAATTATTCGGCAAACCAGTACCAGCATATTTGATTGTGTTATTTCGCGCTAACCTGGATAAAATGTCGGAACAAATTTATAGTGTACGTAGATTGTAAACATGTATCAATGAACTTCCCCATGCCACGGTAACTTAATTAAGGGCTTCGCAATAATTATTCAATTCAAGGAATGTTTGAATAGAAACATCTCTGAATCGAATTGCATATTTGAAATAACAACCTGTGAATGTATAATCGCCTACCGAATACTTTCACTTTCTAGACAACATGCTATAATAGTTGCTTAGAGTCTGGTTGCGCGAAAATGAAAAAAAAAATTTGCGTTTTGTGATACAAAACGGGTGTACTTTGTTCAGCAACAAGTTAAAAAAAATTGTCTGTGCCAGATAACAGTATTCTTATACTTGAACAGGATTGCTCGATCAGGTGGACATTACTCACGCGAGAAATCAAAGTGGAAATTCGAAGTTACAAAATTTCACAAATACTGTTTTTCACTAATTTCTTTTACTAATATCTTTCATATCGCAACTCATGAATTGAACCCTGTGAGTTCGCAAAACACATCTACTGGAACTAATTGTGAGGATCAGCACGAGTGCTGTATATGAGCGCTCGTGGCGTCTGTTTTACGTAGCTTGTGTCCTCGTCTTCACTGTTCTGGTGCCTTCGTCTGAAGATAACACCAGTTAAGAGATATTTATTCCCACGAAATGTAGTACTACATTGCAGTGCACATCCACAGTTGGAACGAATTATGAGGATGACACAAGTTGTGAGTTACGAGCCGTCAAAGTTGCTGTAGAAATGCACTGTTGGAGCTCTCGCATTTTTTTTACAGAAAACGACGTTTTTTTACATTGGCGCACAGTAATAACGGAAATGTCAATGTAATTCGTCGCGCAATCTGCAAAATGTGCTTTTGTTCACTTCAGTTTTGGTCTCAGACAGCCAATCCTGAGTGATTTTTTGGCTTAGCTCTTACAGGGGCTCACTTAGTAAAACTTTCGTCCCTCGGCAAGATAAATGACGAGGACAGGCTCGAAACTCCTCGCGTTCATGGGGCACCTATGACAAATAATTAAAATATAAGTAACATGGCTTTAATCTTGTGCGTACATAACTGCGGAAATTACTCCTTATGTAGAGGCTGCCCACTTGGACGCTCGATGCTGACGATGACGCCACCATGATTGAGAGGGCTCTAGTGTAAAATATTGATGCAGCTAAACAAAGACGCAATTTCGCCCGAAAGACGAAGCATTGATTGCGATTGCAAATTAGTAGGCAGTTATAGAAAGCAAAGATAGTAGTTTTATCGGCCGTATAAACTCGTAAACATCCGCTTACTAATTAAATTAACAAGGATGGTATCACGCGCGCACAGGCAAACAATCACATCGCGCTCGATGACTCGCTGTTAAAATGCTGAAGTGAGGAAGAGCGCCAGAAGCAGCGATCGAATGACCTTACTGCTGCCTCGCGTTTCAACGGGAACTAAGCCGCGCGAACAGAGCGCACACGAACCTATATGCCCTTGGCGCACTGAGACTGTACTCATTGCAGATCGCTTTGCGCGGGCGCGCTCCGCCATGCCATATGCCGCCACCGCCAGAGTAGAGCAAGCGTACTCCGGCCTGGCGCTCAATTTTATTCAGGATGATAAGCCTGGGAGAGGAGCGCGCGCCCTGAAAGGCATGTCAAAACATATGTGGCCACAGAAAAAATTAGTCCGGCTGTCCTATGCCACCAACTTCTCAATAGGTGGGTGTCCTTCCAAGCGTCTGGAACTCCCGAAGTTCCTGATCACCAGGCCGGTAGCGCGCTTGTACCTATTTCGCTGGTAGGTACCTTGCGGCAGTACTTCTATGCCTTCCACAGCAGAGACGAATGCTTAACTATTTTGCCAAAGCTGAGGGGGAACAAGGGGCGCCAGGGGGTGTTCGCCAACATCTACAGGGCCCCTTTTGAGATGAAAACCCATATAAACTACCGAGCGCGGGGCAAAACCATTGGGCACTGCAATTCTAACTCAGGATCTTCCGCATACGAGGCGGACGCTGAGCTATTTCACCACGTATGCGGCTCACCTCGACCCCCAGCTTGACTCCTTTCCCAATCTCAATGACATCGCCCACTCCCAAGCGCGCGCTCCAACACACCCCGTGGGAGCAAGGGTGAGCTCAGAGGCCGGGGTTCTCGAGTGTCGGGACACTCTCGCTACTTTCAACGAAATCACTAAGCACTATCACGTGGGTAGGGGGACTTACCATCCCCCTCATAGCAAAGTGGCTGGACCTCTGTCGTCCACCTTTAAGCATGCTTCAGACTAAGTCCTATCCCAGCCTGGCCCTTTTTCAGTCGGTCACTCCAGAGGCTTTTAGCTCTACTTGCCCCGACTGAGCGGCTGTTAGGAATCTAGAACACATGCTCTGGCGATGCCCCTCGTTACAGGGGCCCAATTCACAGAAGAAGAATGGAGCTCTGCCATCCAGAGCTCAGAACTTTCACGACAAATTTGGGCTGTTCGAGAGCCCCCGATGCGACGGTTAGGCTAGGCCTACCCGTCCCCACGTGGGAGCGGGCCGCAGCTCTGCCCTAGGGCAGGGCTTCTCAGGACCTTCTGAATAAAGTTCTTTGTCTGTCTGCGGTCAAGTCAGATAGTCATACAAGCAGGGTACCAGAAGTCCCTCATCGGCGCCAACTGTGTTAAGCTGCTCAACGATTATGAAGAAGAAGCGTGATGGTGGGAGGGCCCACCGGAGTGCCACGAAGTTACTCGCACAAGGACGACAGGGATTTCGTACATTCACGGGCTGTCACAAAGACTAAAAAAAGTTGAGTCCAGGGGTACGCAGCTAGCTTTATATTTGCTGCGAAGAGCAAGCTCAACGTTCTCTTGAGTGCTCTCCGAAAGCGCAAGCAATCTCATAGCACCCGGCAACAATGCTCCACCAAACGCACGCAGAGGCACATGGCGTGCACCAGCTGCGTAGTATATTACATTCCCCTCATCTGTGGACGGTTGTACGTAGGACATGCCGGAAAATGCCTGAACAAACGTGTCAGCGACCATCTACACAATGTTAAGGCGTACAAATGCTCGCACCTCGCCGCTCATTAAAAGAGGTGCACGTTCCAAGCGCATTTCGATCGAACACAACTTATGTTGTTGCCAGTGCATCTGGGGGCGGCTCGGAGATTTTCGACGAGATCAGAACGGGACACTCGTCGAGCATCGCCGAAAGTTTTTACCACCTTCTCGCCTCGCAACGTTTTTATATAAATACGAATTTGGTGGCGCAGCTAAATGAATCCTCCTCTCCCTCAATCCTGTCCCCCCACGGCCTTTCGCGCGACGGAATAAGTCGCGTTTGCTCTCCGCCGTGCGTTTGACCCCCGTGAAAGCGCGCGTCCCTTGCACGCTTTCACTCGTACATACAGTATACAGCGTGCGGCGACGATTTCATCACCGTTGGACTCTATACAGAACCTCACGGCGACGGCGACAGCGACGCCGACGGCAGAAATCCACTTGGAGTGTCCACATAATTGCTATCGCAATAATAAGCAAAATCAGTGCAGTTCCTGCAGCCAGCGGAGAGCGTGAAACGTTAGTGGAGCGGTGCATAAGCAACGCTCTGATAAAACTGTCTATGTTTATGCAAGTGTTATGCTAAATGCTAAAAGTGAAGGCGTGCCAGCAGATGAGAGAACTTTGGTGTCTCTCTAAATGCAACCCCCCTATAAAAATATTAAATAAAACGCGTGCACACACACACACACACACACACACACACACACACACACACACACACACACACACACACACACGCACACCACACACACACACACACACACACACACACACACACACGGAAAAAAACACCCACAACAAAAACAAAACAGCAACAACGTCAGTTGATACAGCATATGGTTCTGTCGTTCTGCATCTCCTCTTTTTCTTAGTATTTGACGCTTGAGTTACTATGAATCTTTACCAACTAGACCAATTCCCCATTCTCTTAGGTTTACGTGCGTATTAAAGAACCCAAGGTAGTAAAATTATTCCGGACTGCCCCACGAAAGTGTGCCTCATAATGAGGTCATTGTTTTGGCGCGTAAAAGCCGAAAATTTTGTGAAATCATTGCTTACTTGCGGTATGTCTATTATGGTGTACTTGCTTTGCATCAACTCAAGGTTGCTCACATGGTACTTCCTAGTTGATGCATTGCTTCCATAGTGGAGGTCTGAGTAGCTACTTCGTCATCCGCCCTAGTCGCATAGCGGCTTTGCATTTTGCGCTGCTAAACAGGAGGTCGCGGGACCACATCCCGGCCGCGGCGGCTACATTTCAATGGGCGAAAAAATGCAAGAACAGCCGTGTGCCATGAATTGGGTGCATGGTAAAAGAACCCAAGGAGGTAAAATTATGTCGGAGTTCCCCCCCCCCCCCCCCCTTACGGCGTGCCTCTCAATCAGAACGTGGTGTTGGCACGTGAAGCCCTATATTTAGGTCTTAGCTACATTATTATCGACCCTTTACACCAGCGAATTCACTGCCGATAAATAAATGGCGCTTGCGTCGCACCTAACCATTTGCTGCCTCAAGGCCAGTGCACCAACGCGAGGCCATCGCCTCGCGGTGGTTCAATTGCAGGTCCCGACGAGCGCGTTGCCATAGGGGTGGAATGCAAGGGTGTTTCTGTACTTAGATTTATGCGCACCTTCACGTGCCCCTTATGGCAAACCACATGATCAAAAGGAATCCGGAGCCCAAGTGCTATCACGAACCCCCCCCCCCCCCCCCCCCCCATAACCCTGCATGTAGTTTGAGGGCGCTCAACTCCACCTTTGCTAAAGTATGCAACATATGCTGCACGCTTACTCACGTAGGTAACGCTACTTCGTGGTTAGGGGGCTGACAACTGTGGCAATCTTAAACGGATCGTTGTACGTAAAGCTGCTCAGCTTGCAATATTTTGTGTTGCCAAGAACAACGCCCCCCCCCCCAAAAAAAAAAAAAAAGATGCCCCACTCCTTAATGGCATTCTGTAAACTCTGCTCTATTGTAGATGCAGTCCCTTCAGGTTTACTTCGTTCTTCTTCATCTGCACTACAGCGCCGAAGTAAAAGGTCGTACCATCGCCTGGTTCAAACCAAGATTTTTCTCTAGTGGGAAGGTTTCCGAATATTACTGGTCAAAGGCAGAGTGCCCGGAAAATTATGCTGGCGAGACAGCACCGAAAGTTTAGTAGACACTCGCTCGCGCTTCCAGACGATTTTTCTGGTCTCTAGTAACGTACAGTGCAATTCACTGAAACAAACTGAGCCTGTGAGTCACGTATTACAATGAGTGGTGTACATAAGTTAATTAAGAATGTTTTTCTTCTTCTTTCGGGGGTTTTACGTGCCAAAACCAGTTCTGATTATGAGGCATGCAGTAGTGGAGGGCTCTGGTATAATTTCGACCACCTGAAGTTCTTTAACGTGCACTACAACGCAAGCACACGGGCGTTTTTGCATTTCGCCTCCATCGAAATGCGGCCGCCGCGGCCGGGATTTGATTCCGCCACCTCGTGGTCAGCAGCGCAACGCCTTAGATAACGGAGCCACCACGGCGGGTAGCGTAATAGGTGACCCGTAAAATGAGCAATCGCAGGGAATTGTGGGGCGCGCCGTCTGCTAGCAGCTTCCGGTTCGACGGACGACGCAGCGGCAGCGGCGGCATGCCCGGCGCACGTGTTTTTATACGCGGTTTCAACGGTCAGTCGTGCGAAGCTTTCTGTCCGCTTTGTCGAGCAGCAATGTCATACCATTCATGCAGCTGATTTTTAGGTTTCAGTTCACTCTGGGCGCGACGATGTCGATCCAAGAAAGGCAAGGATACGCTTTTATTCATAAAAGAACTCTGGTTTTCGTTCCGGCGGCCTTTTTTGTTTCTGCCAGGTTTAGCTCTACGACATTTGCCGTTGCTTGGACGCACCGTCACTGACTGCTCTGCCTGCGGGTCCGTCATACAGGTGAAAAAGTTATCGTTATCCGATAATTTATCAAGCGCATAGAAGCATGACTTAGAAAATCGGGTGCTGAGGTGATGGCTACAGCGGTGCATGCTGTTCTGTGATCGTAGCTACAAACCGATATCGTTGGTATAACGGCGCAGCTAGTGCTGAAAATGATAACTTTGCGCGCGGTCAACGGCATTTCTCGGTCGAAACTTTAGGTTCATTTGAAGTGGTACGTAGTTAGACGTTCTCGCTTTTTTTTTTACAACAATGGCCGTATCGCCGTCATATTACGGCTGCGCATTATCTCTATCTGTGCTGAAGGAGCTAAGGAGGGCTAGTCGGTTACGAGTATTATGTATGTATCTCGCTGTTCCCCGCCTAAATTCGCACCATAAAACCTCGCTTCATAAGACCTCTATATGCGGATGCGAGCAATGACATAGTTCTGGTTGCCTGAGTCAATGTTAGAGAAAGAAATATCTTGGGGAATCATTCCGTGTCGGCCCTTACACAGCTAATCGTCGGCTCATAAGTGGCACTGTACGTTCATTTTCTTTTTGTTCACGGATGGTCTCTGCCTGTTACAGTTTTGGAAGTGGCAGCCACTCCTCTGATGCTTGAGCACAGCTGACTCCGCAAGGGTTGCTGCAAGACAGTAGTTACATGCGTTCACCTTTATAACGCTTTAATTTGAGCAGCCAACGGCTGAACAGCCGACGATGGTTTTTCTAGGAACCTGCAACCAAGTAATCTACGAGTGGGACAAAGCCGGACTGCAAGAGCAAGTGGCGCAGTCAGCTAAGGCGTATGAGCTGCTGAGCACGAGCTCGCGGCATCGAATCCCGGCCGCGGGGGCCGCATTTCGATGGAGGCGAAATGCGAAAACGCCCGTATGCTTGCGTTGTAGTGCACGTTAAAGAACCCTAGGTGGTCAAAATTAATCCGGAGCCCTCTACTACGGCGTGCCTCATAATCCGAACTGGTTTTGGCACGTAAAACCCCAGAAAGAAGAACGGACAGCAAGCCCATCAATGGAATTCAACGGCGAAATGGTGGCGGCGGCTGCGCTGACTCGAACCGGAAACAGCTAGCAGACGGCGCATCCCACAATCCCTCGCTATTTTACGGGTCACCTATTGCCACATTTAGGAACGATTTCGTAGAAAATAACTAAGGTAATGACATTTCACAAAAAAAACATTAGCGAACCACCCAGATAACCTGGGGTCCCTAAGCCATTGGCAGATTTGTTACATATTCCCAAATGCAAGTTCATATATACAGTGCTTTATTAAATACAGATTCGCTCGCAGGGCGAATTAATGACAGCGATAGCAAGCACGCCTGGCCTGTGCTTCTGCGCAGCGTGAACAGCAACCCTAATGATACCATGAGTCATTGGCATGTGCGACGCGATGGTGAGCGCGTATGGGACGAAGCTGCATCTGTTTGTTGGCTGCTCATGGCGATGAGTCATCACCGCCGCCGTAGTCATACTGCCGCTTTGGTGATCCTACGCAAGCGGCGTTGCATAATGGTGCCATCACCTTTCATTTCCACAGTTTTGCAAACACCTTAAACATCATGTAAAACATCATGTACGCCCATGTGCTTGCGTTGCAGTGCACGTTAAAGAACCCCAGGCGGTCAAAATTATTCTGGAGCCCTCCACTATGGCGTGCCTCATAATCAGAGCTGGTTTTGGCACGTAAAACCCCAGAGAGAAGAAGAAAACATGAAGGGAGAAACAACGTTTCCAAAATTGCGGGCTCGAACAGACCATTCAAAGTTTCACTTCTTTATCTTTATTAAGGCACGGTGCACACGGTAACATTTATTTAGCACTTAATGACAAAAACAAGACTCGTTTTAATAGTGTGACTCCGACACACAAAGATCTATTGAAAAAACGTGCGTTTTGGAGCACCGATGTCTTATATCTCCCAAGGCGACTCACAGGTCCAAAAATATAGCTTTCCGTTCAAATAATAATTAAGAAAAAGACATGTTCATGTTTGCAGCACCAACAATTGTCATTATACCAGGTTTATTTCAAATACCCGGATGAAATGCAGGAGTATGCAAATGGCTTTAATCAAAGCTTCTACTTTTGCAACTGGTAATTTCAAAATGGAGCCTGAAACAGGCCTATAAGCTATCTCAAGCATGACATTGTCAACTGCAGAAGAACTTCTTGTCGTATCATCGCTGCTACAGAATATACATCAATAAAGGAAAGGAAAAATGGGTTATGTTGTGCGATTGTGATGCTGCATTATCATGTCGTACTAATGGAAACTTCAGTTGGTAGAACTTGGCTTTAGTTTATGAGACTCTAAACGAGCTCACAACAGCAGGTAAGGAACTTGACAGAATCATTTTCATTTTTTTCATTTGATTTTTATTAGGACATTTAAGGAAATACCCACGAAGGGAGGCGAACCGAGACAATCTGTCTCATGACTGGGCCAACTTTTCGCGGTGTACTTCAGGGCAGGCACAGCAAAGCAGAACAAAAGCAAACAGTATTCTATGCACAGAATAGATTGAGTACATCATCATCATCAACAACGAAATAAATAATCAACACAAAGAACTTCCTTTTTGATACTCATTTCCATACAGCAACGTCTGTCAAACACGTGACACATTTACATAGAAGCAAGCAAGTAGCAAAATATAACAAAATAATCACAAATTTGGCAGTACAGATTTGTACTATGTTTGATACATACGTTATGACACACTGCATCGTGGTGTAAGTTTTATTTACATGCAAATAGATGGCTAAATTTTTTATACATGGAGCACTTCCTAAACTGCAATATGTTAGTGTTTTTTGCATATTCTATGATTTCAGGATGTTTATTACCTAGTGCAGTGCTTTGGTTTCTAGAAGATACCTGGCCACTGCAACATTCCTGAGAATGTAGCAGTTGATGAAGCGTCAAGAAAAACGCTCAAGGACATTGTAACATCAGGACTTCTTCTTCGACAAGGGAAGTTTCACCATACCTTAAGACACGCTTCAGCCTGTGGTTGCAAAGAAACCTGACTTCTCAAGAATTCAAAATCTTCAGCATTACGAAACATCGACTCTTGCCCTGATTTTATTTTACCACACGAGTTAACTACAAGCAGATTTTTTGCTTGAGACTTGGCACAGAGAGCCTTGGTACTTTACAAAAGATTTTGGCATAGAACTTGTCGCGATGATAGTTCACAATCCATTTATTTGTGGCCACGCAGGAAGACAAAACATCATCTATTATAGAATGTCAACGATATTAAACTGAAAGACGCCATCTGATACGTACCTTAACGACAATAGACCGCAGGCCCATGCTCATTAAAGAAGATGATTGGCCCGTGGTTAACAGATAGATTACAAAGGCGAGCAGTAGTGGCCCTCCAAAGACTTCTCGAAGAGAATAATAATGTTGGAAATGGTTGATTGCAGTTACATTTCGTGTCTATGCCCATAAACAATTGATTCTCGGTCATCTGACTTTGTGTTTCCTGTATTAGGTCTATGACACTGAACTTTACCTTCTAGTTGCCTTAAATGACATCTTTTGTGACTTCTCTTTATTGTATGAGAGTTAACTTTCCGTTCCAATTAGTTGTTTCTTCTACATTTATGTGAGGCTACTTAGTGTTCAAATTTTTTATATCTCATTAGTGCTGTGAACTGTTTTAGTGCATTTTCGTCACCTGAGTGTTTGAATTTTTCTGTATTGTTCCCATTTTTTTTCTTCAGGGAGTGCCGACTTCCCACGTCACAGTTAGTATACTGTTGTTCTATGCAAAAAAAAAACAATTGCCAGTGTCACCTAAGGACGGCTACATCTACTAAATATCATGTGTAGTGAAGAGGAATGGCCGGCGCTGCAGACACATCGCCAGTCGTCCGGGATGCGCGAGCTTGAGATTGCCTGGGCTGCTCTAGTTGACACGTTGCCAACGCTGCCTGCTGCTCTTGTGTCTTTTCCTTTGTTCACATTAGATTTTGGTGGAGGTGCTGCGGTTTTCCCCTAACCTAGAATTACGCAACCGAATTCTGCCGTCCGTCATGCCTGATGACGCCAGCCCGACATTCCCTCTGCTTTCACCAGCCATCGTATGTACCGGTGTCCAGCGTCAGCGAGATTCTGACACCTTCAGTGGCACCGATGAGAAAGATGTTGAAGATTGGCTGGAATCGTATGAAAGAGCGAGCAACACCAGCAAATGGGATGATCCCCTTTAGCTCAACAACGCGATCTTCTATCAATCCGGCTTCACTAAGCCGTGGTTTAAAAGACACGAAGACGATCTCCACACGTGGGCTCGCTTCGAAACCAGCATCGCAGAAGTTTTGGCCGCCCTGGCGTGCGCAAGCTTCGCGCTGAACAACGCCTACGAAGTCGACCCCAGCAAACTGGTGAAACATTCACCAGGTACATAGAGGATGTCGTCGACCCCTGCCGGCGTGTCAGCCCGATGATAGCGGAGGCGGAGAAGGTACGTCACATCATGAAAGGCATTTCCGACGATGCCTTTCATATGCTGCTGTGAAAAAATCCTGGCACTGTTTCTCAGGTCATTGAGCTTTCCCAGAGTTTTGACGAGCTCTGCAGACAGCATCTTCTCACGTGGCGCCCACCTGTGTCCGACGAAACTCTCTGGAGCATGGCCACGGCTCCTGAGATGGCCCCCTGCTTTCCCAGATAAAGGAGTTCGTCCGTGATGAGGTCGCTCGTCAGCTTTCGCTGCTGTTCGCAGCCGCGCAACCACCCTCGCCTTTGCCGGCCAACCTTCGCCAGGTCGTACAAGAGCAAGTTCGCGCAGCTCTACCTTCTGCCCGCGAGACTCCACCGGTGCCGATTCCACGAAGCTGGAATGACGAAATAGAACGACCCCGTCGGTATCATGACCAGGTGCACATACGGGGTAGCCAAAGCAACTCGACAACTTGTACCATTGGATTGGCGTAAGAGACTATGGATAGATAGATAGATAGATAGATAGATAGATAGATAGATAGATAGATAGAAATTCGTCGGCCCTTCCACTCCGTGAAGATGGATAATAAGAGAAGCTTATCACCATCACAACAAATGGAGGGTATACGTACCCATTCACATTGCTAAAAGCAGGAAGTTTTCTCTTGATTAAAGATTCCTTACACGTACCGCAAACTCTAAATTCACCAAGGTATTCTGCTCTAGTAGCGTAATGTTCATTCAACACTTCCAAGGCATTGTGTCGCTGTTCTATGGAGCGGATGACACTGATGAGGGACAAGTTGTTGTCGAAACACAAACGCTTGCGTTCGATGTCTCGAGCTTGCTCGGCTGCGTGATTAGCAGCATCCGCCCACCATTGCCGCTTGCGATTCATCAAAACCAAATTGCTTCAAAATTAAATCCGTCTGTCACGTAAGACAATGAATGGCTCATACCCCCTCAAGCAATGGCCCATACTCCGTAAACGACGACTAAACAGAAGTGAAATTCTACGCTGGAATGATGAGCGGCAACGGAGCCAGCTCTAGAAGACGACGACGACGACGACGTACGTAGGAGCAATGGCACAAGCGCGTTCGCGCCGTTACGCCGAGGGGCCCCAACGTGCCACCTGTGGAAGAAGACGACGAACAGACACGGACGTTCATGCTAGACATAAACAAGCTTCGCTTGTAATAGATAGACGGTTAAATAGATAGATAAATAGATAGATAGATAAAACCGTGCACTAATGCAAAGTGCCAAAGATGCTTGATAGCGCATGCTGAGAACGTGCGGCTCCCACGTGCAAATTACTGAGGGGCGTGAGTGGAAACTGCAGAGGTGATAGTGCGCATAAAAATTTAAACCACCGCTTTCTAGGCGAACTCACCAGCACTTTGGTGACCATGGCTGCTGCTTTCTTTCCAAGTAGCTCAGACACAGGACATCATTGATAAACGAATCGACTTAGAAACAGCCCATTGCCACGACGCCATACACAGGTCTCTGGTTTCCGACCCTGTTCTCGACGGAACTACGCAAAAAAAAGAACAAATGATATATATATATATATATATATATATATATATATCATCACTGCCACAAATATACATCTTCAAGCACATAATTGCTTCAGTAAAATGGAGCTTCGCATGTTTCTTTTCCAATGTTTGGCGCGTCTGCTTGGTCGGCTTCTTGGCGGTTGAGATGGACTGAACCTGGAAATACTGCGATAGTAAACAGGGATAATATTTGAGACGGCGTGATGAAAAGTGGGTCGATCCATGATACAGTGTACTTTGCGGCCGGATGGAACACGTGAGTGACGTGTTGGGGCTCTGCGAGTCTTACCGGGCACGCATGGAATCGCTGTGCTGCAAAACATGGCGCAGAAGATTAAGATTTTTAACATTTCCTAACTGCTTCAAGAACGATTTGCTTTGCATAGATGCCAAAATCTGCGATAGATCTGCACGATCTTTTCTTTTTAGCCGCATGGTGAGGCTGCAACTGTGGATGAAAAAAAATGGCCTGCACGACGACTTGTATACGTCGATGGCGGCGTATCCAAAAAGACTAGCTGTCAAACCTAGTGTTCAGCTGTTAAACACTGTCCCTGTAATAGTGGAGAATGTGTAGTGCTGCTTGCACACCTGGTAGCGCTGTGTCCATGTAGATGTTATTTTGGTTACTCATTCGCTTCATATCGGGGCAGCCAGGATGACAGATGTACTTGACGGCATCACTGACCTCACGTGGTCGTGTAATCAAAAGGTCAACACTTCGATTAGGCCAAGACACGTGGGCAGCGACCATTCACATTGAGAATACCGAAAATAAACAAAATGCTTCTTCCCCTTTTCCACCGTCTATGTCAGACTAGATGCATGCTTAATACGCTGGGACACCTTTATAAACAAATGTTTGCGGATGTTGCCACTACAGGCGAATTTGCCATTGTCACTCCCGAAAATCACCTCGAAACCATGGCCCATATTAACAAAACGTTCTTACGCACGAATTTCTCGTAAGCGAATATTTCAGCCAATCCTGATACTGGAAATTAGCAAAGGCTGCCAGCCAATGGTAAAGAGCGCTTACGGACGTAAAGATTTGTAAATTCGGCCTCAACTTTTCGCAGGACAAGACATGATATGCAGTCCATTCTTACAGCATTTTAATGGAAATGGTGGAATGAGTACTTCGTCTGTGTAAATAGTACAGCAGAAAAGAACGCGCATGGGCGCAGCTCTTGCCATGCAATCGCCTCTTCATGCTGTCATCATTCTGTTGTCGTCATGCAGCCGTTATCGTCACTCTCTCTGGATTCCGCTTTCGTCAAGCCGTTTTGATCGCACTGCCATCATTCTCGCGCCCTCATTATCTCCATCGTCGTGATTACACTGTCACACCATCATCATCTTGCCAGAACTGCCTTCTTGGTGACGCTATCATATGCATGGCGTCTACCAAACCAGTTGACGATAATTTGTGCCGACATCAAGCGCTGCCATCGAAGCAAGCAGTGCAGTTTGGTAGTATTACTAGTGTGTCATTTTGTTTCTGTAGTGCCACATAAGCTATCTTCTGACTTTGACAATTATCTTAGATTGTTTCTGCAGCAAGTTCTTTTTTCGTGTCCTTGTTCTTGTGTTCTGACGCTAACTCATGAATAATGGCGCAAATAATGGCCCAGCCGCAATAAGCGGATTTTAATATGGCTGAAGCAATTGTCTACGGCTCCTACAGCATATCCTAACTCGCTTTTCTGAAATAGTAATCCAGCATTATCATCATGAGATGCAGCAGTATCAGCATTTGCCAATTTAGGTCACCTTCTGGACATTGGCCACTACTGGCGATCTCTCAATACACATCTTTCTAGCCAATTTATTGTATCCCACGCGATGAAATGTCGTTACCTTATGACTACATCTAATCTCCTACAGCCCCTGCCTGCCTGCCTTTTACACCTCTTGGTAGTAAAACTCTTCATTCTTTCATTTTGTGCTAATTCCCCTTCCAGTTACTCGCTGATATTTATCTCCTATCCATCTACGTAGTTTAATATGACAAGAACTCCGTGTTATTGATCTCTATACCAGTAAACAGAGCACGACCAAAATTGACTTAAACATTGACGACTACCGTTTGCATGAACCAAGCTACAAACTCTGACTAAAGAGCTTTTAGGTTATAGCAGACGACCTTTATCTAGTATAGAGACATCTCTTTCTGAAGAAGTAGCGGTGGCCGTAGAGATAGCAATGCCGAAAACTATGGGACGTCTGTTTCCAGTCAATTCAGTCATGTCACATGTTCTCCAATGAAGTGGCGCCGCTACTTCAAGTGTCCCTTATCACGGGAGAAAGCCGTGAGCTTTCTGCTATAGCAACCAATGTGTCAACCTCTGATAATCTGCCTTCAATTAGTGCGCAGAGAGATGCCCTTGTTTCTGACAAGCTTGAATCCTCTGTTGAATCTGAGGTACAGAATAAGCATGATGATGAACTGAATTCACGTATACGCAAGCGTACTGCTTTCCCTGAGAATAGTGTTTGTGTTTCTATTCCAAAGACAAATGTCAAAAAGTATTTGAAAGACTCAAAGGAACAACCTTCTTAAATAATGTATTTTGGACATTGTTGCTTACGTCGTTGTATGAAGGCCACGATAGGGTCCTTTTCAGCTTTACACTGATATTACTGGTCTACACATTCTGCAGTAACCGGTTTAGCTTACCTGTCTTCACAGCTGTCTCCCGATACCATTTTGTTACAAAAAAGCCTGCTCTTACAGACTGAAAACTTTCTCATGCGAAACCTAGGTCTTTCCACTGAGATTCGCCCTTCCCGTGGAGGGGGCGTAGCGTTCTTAATATCTGAGAAAGTTTGCCAGACGGCAAAATTATCTTAACAGTATATGTCATCTGAGTGTGAGATTTCAGAGTTGGATGTGTCCCTTCTTGGTTGTGCGCCTTTGAATTTGGTGAATACCTTTTTTCTCTACTGTGTGGAAGGCACGCAGTGTCTACACGCTGCCACTACTTGTTAGAAAAATTATGTTACATTTGTTGCTAACAACTCGCACCATATAATATGGGTCTTTCGAACTAATTCATGTGGCAACGCTTATGGAATTCGCTTATTGACAATAACTTTTTATGTTTTAATATGAAAGTACCGACCTGTGGCAGTATAGGTCTGCATTTGATTTGATATTCTGCAGATCTGGGCAATAACTATCGTCCTGGAAAACAGCAGACACAACAACAACTCGTGACCACATCACCGCATTGTTTGATATATTGTACCCATTAATTTCTTCATATAAACGCATACTGAACTTCATAGGCTATAAAACATTAGAACTGCTTTACTATTGCCTTTGGAGTCTCAATCACAATTTGATAAGGACATGAAGACTATGCGGGTTCCCTCTGCATGAAAGGTTGCCTGGAAAATCGCAATTACCTATGTTAGCAACAAAGGCGAGCAATTTTATCCTTCCGCGAAATTTGGAGTGTATGCGCGCATACAAATGTCGAAAGGCGACTTGGAAAAGCTCCTGCATAATCAGTGCCCGAATAATTGGAACCATTACCATTTTGTTATCGGCACATTTGGACACACAATTCGAAAGCAAAAGTGGGCTATGAAGACAACGTTTATTCTCTCTTTGAAATATTTGCAACAAGGAAGCCACCATATTCAGATTTCTTCGATCTCGTAAAATGATTCCTATGCGAAAAAATATTGACTTCGTTGTTTTATCTCCCAATATTTGTCTGACTTTCTCGAGAGTATTGCCAAGAACTTAGAGATCTGTTTTACTGCAATATAGCCTACTGCCGAAATGAAGCGTTCAGCTGGAATGATTTTGTCGCCGTTAGTAAAACAGAACTTGCCAAGGTCGTTGGTGTTGTACCTGTGAGGAAGAAGATCAGCACTCTTAACAGCCCCGTCGCCATCGTGTGGTTCGTACCCAGTTCGCTCTCTGGCTACGCCCTACCTGCTGGTGCTGCGTTTGTCGCTGCCGCTCTACAACCCAAATAAACCCCCTTTACATACGTAACTTTGCCCCACTTCCGGATAGTATTACCACTGCTATTATCATAATTTTATTTGATTTAATTCTGTAGAATCTACTCGTTAATTTCTCCGTTATAAATGCTTGAATGCCTTCACATTGGTGGCTCGCAAAAATTATGCAAATATTAAAAGAACAGGCAGTTATGATATCGACAACAATGGACCAATATCGTCCTCGTAAAATGTAGTCAAGTTACTAGGAAGAGTAAGAGAAAAAAATTTAAGTAAGCTAATAGAGTTACTAATATGTGTATTACAAAATTCGTGTCTAATAAGAGGATATTGAGCCATGGTTAAATGAGTTTTAGGACTGGGTGCTGAATTTGGTTTGTTCAGATTCATATAGAGAGCCGTATTCTACTTGATCGGCAAAAACAGCAGTAGGCTTCCTTGTTACGTAACCTTGGACATAGCGACGGCATAAAAAACATTTAACGTAACGATTTGACAATAAATAACTACCAGAGTTATTGCATTTCTGAGAGCTCGAGAGTTTTAATGTTTTCAAAGTGGCGTTTCAATGTAAAATACACAGCGTTTCACGTAACTTGGGCCAAACTTTGAAAATAGGCAAATGCCACGCAGCTGGACCGAACCAAGGTAGTGTTGCTTGCCGTTGCTTAGAGATACTCAGAGTACTTCTTGCATTCCTCATAATTACATAACTTGGCCTAAATAATTAGTGAACTTCTAATTTATTATAATTCGATGAATCGTGTCAATGAGAAAATTGTAGGGCAACATGAAAAACTCCCGATGCAGCTTTCTGTTGCTCAGTACGTGCTACGTAAAAGCGTTTTTCCGAGCGTGAACGAAGCCCGCGAATACAAGCAAAATTTCCGCGCGAGTGGCCGCTCGAGGCACTTTGAGTGTGTTGGCGGGCATCTTTCACGCTCAGCAGAACACATTTGTGTAGCACGTAGTTTGCAACAGAAAGCTCTATCGAGAGTTTCTCATGTTGCTCTACAATTTTCTCATTGAAAGTTTCTATCTAATTATAATAATTGATAAGTTGACTAATTAGGACTAATTATGTAATTAGGCAGAATGGAAAAATAATCTCAGTATCTTCAAGTGATGGCAAACAACACTACGTCGGTTCAGTCCAGCTACGTGGTATTTGCATATTTTTAAAGTTTAGCCCAAGTTACGGGAAACACCCCGTATAAGCACAAAGAGGCGTTATCACCCGTTTCATTTGATGTTTTGATGGGCCCTGTCCCCGCAAATCCAGAGATTCATGCGTAAGTCTACGCAGACGAAATTGCGCTTCTTCGCCCGCAAACGATTTACATTGCCCTTATCAAATTCTGCAGATGAACTTGTGTTCACTTTAGCCACGGCCGCTGGCCGTGCTTGAGCCATGGCTAGAAAAAATTCTTGTGTCTTTAAGTTTTAACGAATGTACCCTGCTTGCATCTTATTTGTCAGTTTCTATCAACATTTCTCTCAGATATCGCCAAAAAGTTATTCCTCATGTGGACTCCCTAAAATATTCCCCCTAATAAAAGTGCTACAGAGCGAAAAAAAAGAAGAAGAAAGAAGGAAAAAAAATGTCACCGTCACATTTGATATGTAGCGACAAGAGCAGTGCGTGCTGTAGCTATGCTTCGCTAGCTTAACAACAGACCTTAAATCTAGCGCTGAAACACTTTTTAAGGGTCAACAAAATGTATGTTCGAATGATATCATAATTCCCTTGCAGTAATAAAAAAAATCACAGCATATCCACGGGGTGAATGATGATGAGTGGGCGAAGCTCCGGAGGGAATCATCGGATCTCCCGCTTAAGGGGACGCTAGCACAAACGCGTTAGAAACGTGCAGTACTCTCTAGTAAGGGGGAGCGGCCACAGCGTCTTACGCAGCCATTTACACATGCCGGAACGTGCACCGCGTTTGCCGACGCCATCACATGACTGCTGAGAGAGTATACCCCCCGTATTCATAAACGCTCCTCGACTTGAACTTGACTTGCCCCCGCTTTGGACAGCGCGTTCGAAACGCGTTGAAGGTAAGGCGGAGAGGCCACAGCGTCTTACACTAGCTTCTTACACGGGCCGTAACGCGCTAGCACAAACGCGTTAGAAACGCGCTAGAAACGCGGCCTTTCGTTAATGTTGGGTATTTATTGCCATCGTGATGCGTGTGTCCATGTCCGCTTCGTGGCGTAGTGGGCTAACGCCGCGCGCTCGGAAGCGAGGGGTCCCTGGTTCGATTCCGCGCTACGGACACAACTTCGGAATTTTTGTTCTCATTTTTCTCAGACTGGTTACACACTACTGGTTACACACTACTACTACGACGACGGGGACGGAACGGGTGCCGCTATAAGGAGCTTCGCCCCTAAAAAGAAGTGCTGCGAGATTGCTTGTTACTTCCGAAGTTTGTTGGCAATACGAGGAAGCTCGTTTTACTGCTTGAGCAGATAGATTCCGGATGCATCGCGGTAAAAATTTGTGAGAAATTGTTTGTATGTTCATAATTTCATTCATTTTTTTAGGTTGAATGATCAACATTACACAACCTAATAATCCTTTTCGTGCAGTCGCATTTAGGAACATCAGACGTAGATCTACATAGTGCCATCCCACACGTGACCTCTTCGCCAACTGTGGCCATGAAACTCTACGATATTTCTGCAAGAAATGCTAAGCTGTTGCCCAGGAGTAATTTACGTGCTCCTTTAGTGGAACACACAGAGTATCTACAGAACAAATGCATAATTGCGACTGATGCTCCCTACATGCGACGGAACAGCAGGAGCAGGTGTGTTCTCTCTGCACGTTGCCCGGTCCTTCTCTGATCGTATTGCAGCGAAGCTGTTAGCCTCAAGTTGGTCGGAATTTTTCGTTGCATGCTCACCGAAAAAAAACGGCAGCTTGAAAAGGGGATTGTGTTTGAGTTTCCGCGTAACATTACCATGTTTTTTTGTATATTCGAAATACACGATGATTCTATCAAGTCTGTAGGCTGTGCGTACGTCGTACTTATCAATGTTTTGACATATTTCACTGTGCGAAATTCAATTACTTCAATAAATCACTTGCGCCAGTGGGAGGGCCCAAAAACAAACGGCAGCTGGAAAGCTTTGTGTTTGAGTTTCCCCGTAACAGAATTAAGCTTTCTCGTATGTTCGATAAAATCACACATGCATGTTGTGGAAAGCCGCACATTACGAGATTTCTGACACATTTTACTTAGAGAAATTTAGTTAGTTGAATAATGCACTTGCGCTGGTGAATAATAAGAATAAGAATAAGGATGAATGAGGATGGACCTCCAAGATCAGCTGTAGAAGGGCTTTGTCTTTCAATTTATGGTTAACAGAATTATGTTTTCTTCTACATTCCTATTACAATCCAAAGCTATAATTTCTGCAGCTTGTGTCTAAGTGGTGTTTTACGCAGTTTCCGACGCAATTTACTTTAAACAATAATTTGGGTCAATGAGGCACTTACACTTGGCGGACAACCCAGAAGTATAAGAATGTACGTATGCAGCACTTCCGCGCACGTGCTTGCTCGCGTGACGTCGTCGAACATAAGTTGGAGTCGTGGTACTTGTCTAACGCCCGCACCCGCTTAGCTGTGCATCCATTTTCGCAAGGTGGAATTGAGGCGGATATTTTTTAACGGGACAGCGTTAAGGGCCCCGTGTCGCAAAAAATCCGGCGTCGGTGTCGGCCTACGGCGTTCGTGGCCTAGAAAATCATGCCGGACCACATCGACCACGCAGGCCCTCCGCGGGGCGCAGAGCTAGGCGATGGTGAACTAATTGAATTTCTCAGAGTAAAATGCGTCACAAAAATTGTGAAGCATGACTTAACCACAACCTACAGGCATGATAGCGTCAGATTGTAATTTGAATATAGGAGAAAACATAATTCAGTTACGCGGAAACTCGAACACAAACCCCTTTTGCAGTATTTCTACTATTCATACAGCAGTGCGCCTCAGTCGGTGGTCCTTGCAAAAACGACATCCAGATGGCGCTCGCCTGGTTGGCAGCGGCGCGCCGAGGCGAAGGTGCTGAGAAAAGAAAGCTGCAGTTGCCGGGAAGCCTGACATCCAGGGATCATTGAATGCTATCGCGTTCCACTGAAGGCAACGCTTAAGCGTCCTGGAATTTGTTTCTGATTTTACACCAATTATTCACGGAGAATTATTGTTCATTATTCCAGACCTGCGCAAGTTGCCATAAAATGTGTCGACCTGTGTTATTTTAAGAGATTTGCTATCCGTGTACTCAGCGCTTCCTGGGAAAACAGACACGGTAGTACTGCGGACATTTCATTCTTTAGTCCTTGCACATTTACAGGTAGTTAATTACATTTACGTAACAGGTCACTGTGAATTAAACTTAAATAAAATGGCGCACTTTCTTGCTAAACATTCCCTGGATGGCTCGGTAGTTTTCGTTTTGCTGCTAACGAGGTAGGTCACTTCAGGAAGATGCAAAAAATTCATGTCTTAACCAAGCCACTACAAAACAAGCAAAACTACCGAATTTGGAGTTACACCTTTTGCAGTCCATCACAAAAATATGAGGCTGCATTTACGAGATTGCGATATTGCATTCCGCAATTAAACTTTTATTTTCGCAAGGCCAGTTAGACACAGTCCCCTCTCTGTTTCTTCTGTAATGAACCGGTTACAATCGATAATTTCTTGTTGTCCTGTCGCTGATTCTTGCTACAAAGAAAAAAGCCCGCAGATCCCACGCGCTGTGGGAATCGATGTTATGCGATGCAGTGTGCGGGGAGCCTACCAAGTTAATGAAACGACCATGAGAGCACCAAGACGTAGGCGGCTTTTTCATGACCTACATGACACGCATGTCATGACATTCACGTCATGAGTTCCCAGGAGTCCCGTTAGCAACCCTTGGGAGACCTTAAGGGTCAAAGCCTTAGCCATGCTCATGACTATGACTTCAACCATTGTCATTTAGCCTTTTCCTTCACTTTGTACATCATCCCAACCCATTCCACTGGTTTTTGAGTGTTATTCTTTTTTCGCAGAGTCATTGTCATTTCTGCTGTGTTATGGTCATGACTATGGCTTCTAACACCATCCTTTAGTGTTTCATTCACTTAGTACTCACGTGAGAACCCATTTTGGTGGTTTTTGAGTGCTAATCTTTTTTCGCTGAGTCATTGTCATTTTTGATGAGTCATGCTCATCACGTTGACTTCTACCATCATCCTTTAGTGTTTCCTTCACTTAGTGCATACATCCGAACCCATTCCAGTTATTTTTGATAGCTAATCTTTTCTCGCTGAGTCATTTTCGCTGAGTCATGCTCATGATTACTAAGTCTACCATCATTCTTTAGTGTTTCTTTCACTTAGTACTGACGTCCGAACCAATTTTAGTGGTTCTTGAGTCTTTTTTCGCTGGGTCATTGTCATCTTAGGCGGCTGTTTCATGACATTCACGTCATGACCTATCATTTATGTTCGTCATACACTCTTGTCATACTATGCCAATTTTGGTACCTGCCAAGTTAAGGAAACGACCATGAGAGCACCAAGATGTAGGCGGGTCGATAGATGGATAGATGGATAGATATATAGATACTGTCAAAGTAGAAAATGTTCGCCAAGAAGTACTTCGCATATAAAAGACTTACCGAGGATCCATTTCACCCAATTCGGATTACCATTGACTCCACCCGGGGATCACCAGCAACTGGCTGACAAGAAACCCATCGGCCGTCCTCCGAAATCCGGTCCCTCGTCCAGCGGCTACCTTCCGGCGTCACATAGAAGAAGCAGATGTCGCAGTCCCGACAGGTTCACTGGTGGCCTATACCGATGCGAGCTGCACGGACATACAAGTGGTTACGTCCACCGTGATGCCGGAGCACCCATTCATAAGTGCTAATTATGTGTACCATCTGACAACTCCGGTCCTATCGGTCAGTGCTGAACTTTTGATCCTACAAGACGCAACAAACTTGGTGACAGCTGCTTCCACGTCGCCTACATTGCTTATAATAACACGCACTGACTCCGCCTCGGCCATAAAGGAGATTCGGAAGGTAAACAATGCCCACCCAGTAGCAGACAAAATACACCGCATGGCTGCAGAAATGCCGGTCAGCTTCGGATACAGTGGATTTCACAGGACACTATTTCTGTTGACATACAAGCTGACACCGTCACCCACAGTGAGCTGCCACTAGCTGTGGAAGCACCTTTCCCAAGTGGCCCCCAGGGTGATTTCCTCCACCGCAAGGAGGAAATCACCCTCCGTCGCACCACACGAGATTTAATTCCACCTTGTGGTTCAAACCTCACAGGCGGCCTTACCCGCCAGGAGGAGGTGGTGTTGCGGAGACTCCGTGTGGGGACGGCACTTACCCCATCGGTCCCATATGCCTGGCCACAACACCTCCGTGGACCGTTTGGGGATACTTGCCCATATTACCCAGCTCGAGCGTCCGCGGCTACAATCAAACACCTGTTGTGGACATGCCCTGGTCTAAACCAGATACGATGGCGCTACCTGCCTACAGTGGGGCTACATCCAACGAGACCACCGGACTATGATTCTTGGCTCTATGAGCTATCGAGCACTATTGATGTTCATCGCTGAAACAGGCCTACATTTGTATATTTAATAGTCTATGCCGTTGGTCGTACTTTCGAAATAAAGAAAATTACCATTGACTTCCCAAATTATTCTTTCTATGGAGGCCTCGGCTCTGGGTGGCTCTGGGCTTCATCTAGAGTGATGTTTGCCTTGCCATGTGTAATTTAATTGGCAACACAAAATGATTTGTGGGTTAATTTATTACTCTCCTCCCTCTGAACGTGTCAACTTTTCTCACGCAGAATTCCGAGTTTTATTTCATTCAACCTTAATGAATCCTGCAGAATGTTTCTTGTATTTTTATTCCTTAAAGAAGCCCTGAAACACGTTTTGAACATAGTAAAAAAACGTTGCCGATCGGTCATAGGGGCTTCTGTGAACATGCGAGCCAAATACTACTGCATTGCATGCAGCCAGGAATTGACAATTTCGTCTCAAAAACCGTGAAAAATCGCTTGCTATCGCTTCCGCCATGTCATCATGGCACGTCATCGCAAGCAACTGGACCCACCAACACCATTGCCTAATTTAGTGATCGCGAGAGCATGCTTAGTAATACAGATATTCCAATTTCGAGTTGAATAAATGAAACATATCTCTGCGATCTCAATAAGACAGAAAGATCCCTTCATCTTTACACTGCCAGTATACACGTGACAATTGCACGTAGCTGCGTCTACTGCCTCAGAGATAACAGCGGCGCGCTGCGTGGCGTAATCAACCGCGGCCACCTCGCGGTGCTGAGACGAGGCCTTTCGCCACCGCCGACAGTCAATTTTCGGCCGGAGCTTTGCCTTTTTGGCTTCTCCGCTGTGTAGCTTCGAGCGCGCTAGTGGAGACGAAAAGATAAAGACGGGTATAGCTGCAATAACTCCACTTGTAGTTAAAGAATTCGAAACGTTTTACGTAATAAAGAGAGTTTTAGTATAGCGGAAAACAGCAAACGCAAGATTCAGCGTTATCGTTGCGTGCTGCAAACTGCGCATGTGCAGAACGTAAACGTAGCCAGAACTCTTACGAACGTACGCTGTTTCCGGAATATAGCGTTCAACGCAAAAGCACGCAAGGGATTCCATACCTATAGGGCAAGATGGCGGCGCCTGTTGAAGCGAGAGCCGTCCACTTCGGATCTATCGAGTTGTCGGCCTGCACTGTTCGGCTCATTCGTTCCCCACTAATGCTCGTGTTTGCTTTATATTTGCGTGATGATGCTTCGACAGCGGCGTACAGGTGACAAATGAGCTTTGTTTTCCATATACGTTCTTGATTAGCGGCGGAGTAGGCTTAACGAGAGGGTTTGCTCATGTTTGCGATATCCGCCTCGAGATGGCGCCCAAGTGTATTTGCGTTTAGGGTGCCTCGATGCCAGCGCCGCCGTTCAGGGTGGTGCCATCCTTTGACCACCCCCACGCCACCGCTTTCTCGCTGCGACGCCATCTTGAGTCACAGCGAGCGGTTGCGATTGCTTGGTGCCGGTGCTTAGTTCGAGACACAGTGCGCGCGGATGCTTCGCTGACGCTTCTACTTGCTGGACAGTGTTCAGCCGCATGAATGACAAGCTTGTCAAGTGCATCGAGTCGACATGACGGGTTGTTGTGTTCCCAAGTGCACCGGATCGACGCGTAAAGGGCTTCGTTGTTTACGCTTCCCCCGGGACCCAGAGCGAAGGAAGAGATGGGAAGCCCATGTAAAGCGGTATCCCTGAAAGGCAACGGATAGCTCCTACATTTGCGAGGTAAGTGTCAAGAAAGTTTAGACTATCGCACCGTGTTTTTCATTTAAATAAGAAAGTATTCTCTGATCCTCGCTCACGTACCTACGTTCGCTCACGAACTAAGCACTGCACCGATGCTGTCTGAGTAGCCTATGGTTTGCGAGCGCGCGTCGCATAGGCTTTTGTCGTTTTGATCGACGCAGTCTATGCGAGTAATACCCTTATTTTAAGGACTGACGAAGGTGCTTCGCCGCGAAATAGTCTTACATTAGCTACAAATCGTAATGTAAACCACCTATTTTACTTTATCACGGGAAGCACACATCGTGTGTCTCTTGATTTTTTCCCCCCCTCAGTTTCTTTTTTCGCTACTAGTTATTTGGGACTAAAGAACGCAGTGCTTCTTCTGGGGAGAGCGGCTGTTGTGTACGTGGCAAGCGAAGCATTGTGATTTTCTCTGATTTCTCAGCAGATATCTTGCGGATCTCAGGTTTTTACGTTATATAGCTGATTTTTTAGACGAATATATTTGTAGCGTGGTGCTTGTAAGCCGATGGTCATTCGTGCTCATTCCCGATCGTGGTGGGTACTGTGACGGTCTTTAAATGCCTGTGCACGGTATGCCCAGGTGTTTCGGCGCTTTCTGGCATGGTGTCTGTTGTAGCCTGTGCATTTCTTCGAAACGTGTGAAGCGAGGTCATACAGCATTACTTCTGCGAAAATTTATTTTTAAGCACTGTAATGGGTTCTCTGTATTTACAAGGCAACTTTTCATATCAATAATTACTTTTGTTGTTTTACTTGTACTTAGAAACACTTTGAAGAGGACCAGTACGAGGGAAATCGACAGGATGGGCGCCGTCTGTTAAAGTCAACAGCCCTAAATCATCATGGACTATATTTTCGAAGTGAAAATCATTGCTAATCTGTATTTGACTGTCTTAGTTTCATTTACGGTTTTTGTACGCGATATGTATGCAGTGTTTATTTTTTAAATGTAGTTATCAGTGTTCTAATGGTTATTTATTAAATGTTCTGTAGTCGCCATCGATGTGTTTGGCTGATGCGACGTATTCGATGGTAGCTGATGTATTCTGGCTGGATATCTTGATTAATATTACCCGTGGTTGTGTTTTCTTGTTTGTAATCTTGTGTTCGATTTATATTGTGTGTAATAAAGTTGATGTACTCACTTGAAATCCCCCCCCCCATGTCATGAATAAGTTAAAAAAACTCTCCCTATCCCGAATTGTGTGTGTCGAGCCTACCTTGCGAATTTTTTTTATCTCGTCTTTCAACATAACCTTCAGGCGCCACACAGTACATATAATTTTTCATGTACATATCTCTTTCATGATTGACTGTACTAGACATTACTAAGTAAATGTATTTTGTGCATCGTTTGGTTTCTTGTGTGTACTACGCAAGATTGTCACAGACAAGTTACGTTACATTTTTCTCTACAGTACTAACTAAACCTTATTTTCACATCGCAGTTACTTTTACAGCAGCTTAATCCTGTCAGCACACAGTTTCGTGGGCAAAAAAAGCAAAGTTGCGCGTACATATCGTCAAATAATTGCAACGAACGCGAAGAGCACGCGCAACGCAAGGGAAGCTAACCGCCGTGCACGAGTGGCTGGCTACGGTAAAGGAGGCGTGACGTGTAAACCAAAATACAACAGCGAAAAAGAAAAACTTCCACACACAGGGGGTCGCAAACCTTATATACCAAGCATCGAAGCGCAAAAAAATAGTGCGTATTTCAAACATACACACGGCATATTAAATGGGACTGAATTAGGCAACTTGGGGCATGTTCCCGGCGCCATACATTTACGTCTTCGACCTTCGATGAGTTAACGGCTATTGATTATAAAGATGTGCAGATGCGATACCGATAAAAAATCCTCATCAAGGCAAAGCACTTGGAAGTGCGCCGCGAGTAACACTATTTATGAGCGCAAGCGTAGCTGAGTCTGAGCTCGTGTGATTCAATATGGCGGCGCCAGCGGGGTTGTCTCCACCCTGAACGGCGGCGCTGGCATCGAGGCACCCTATTTGCGTTAGCGTTAGCAATCTGCTCCGTTTCGCTATTCTAAAACACTACATTGTACCGCGCAGTGCAGTCTTTCTTTGCGTTAGCGTTGCGTCGCACGCTAACGTAAGCGTTTTCCGCTATACTGAAGCTCCCTAACATTTGCTAGACGCCATTTAATAGTTAGGAAATGATATGACTAGTTAGAAAAGTGTTTCAGGGCACCTTTAAGAGGATGCTTTAGCTCGAGTCCAATGCCGATGCCGCCTATTCAAACACATGTAAAAATCAAGAATGCTATTATGGGATTACTCCTGGACGGTGTTAAATGAAATATGTTGTATTTGAGAAAGAAATCTAAATTATAGTGCCTGTTAGAAGCGAAATAGTGATTTGGGGCTTGAATTTTTGTAACGGTTGCCGAAAATTGGTGACCTGAAAAAATGGAAGCAAGAAGTTTAGAAATTCGTTTTCCTGCTCCAAAAAGAGACATTTAAGATTACGCGGATTTGTTGCAACGTTTATGATGGTTTTGCAAACGTCCTTTTCAGATATTAGCAATATGTTTCACAAAGGTTACCACACATAAATTTTGTCCAGTTTAAGTTTATTATTACATGCAGGTTTCCAGAATTATGGTATCATTTTTCATTGCTGAGCTACAGAGCTGTGAACTTCATAGCTTTGTTTTTTATCTTTTTCAATATTCAACAATATGTACAAAAAAGGCCGCCAACAAAATAAAAATCGTTCATAGCCATCGCTAGACTTTAACTTTTTCTTTTAAATGTAACAAACCACATTCGACTAGGTGTTGTGGTTGCCGAGAAAAACTATTTCCCCTTTCCCATGTATTTAGATAGAAGGCTTTGAGCTGAAGCTTGCCCTGTATTTCTTGATATACGCATAATTTACTTTAAATATACCACCTGCTTCTTGGCCAATCCTCCTTGGTGTGTATATTCGCTACTAAGGAAATCATCATTATAGCACGCGACCAAGGCGACAATCATGCTCGCTGCATAGCATGTAGATTGTGCTAAGTCATCTCTTTAACGACCCAAATCATCAATTTTCTCTCCTGCGGAGAACAACCTGCTTATGTAAGATGAGAAGAAGAGAAGAACGAGCCACAGGAATGGTTTCTGGGCAGCGCCAACTCCGGCACGGCAGTCGCAGTCCAGGTATGTACGCTTTTCACAGAACGTATTTCTATTATTGGGAGAAATGGCAGGCATATTCAGACGCATTACCCGCATCCCATGTCAAACACATTACGCATAACGAGGCAATGTCTGCGTGTAGCGGCTGCTTTGGCCTCATGACCGGCGAGCCTCTGGGCGGCATGAGAAGCAAGCCGAGATTTCTGTTCATCTACTCGCTCACAGCAGCTTTGCCCGTGCAAGCCATACTGGCGGCTCAAGCGGATATCATGCTTATGAATTATTAAGCTAACCTGCTAACGAAACAACATACCATCGATGCATCGGCACTTCCACGTTCATTATAGCCGCTCATAGTCATGTCAGACCCTGTTAGTTGCTGGTGCGCGCAATTTGCTATTCGCCGCGAGATAGGGTGAATTCGCCTTCTAGAGGTTTACTGCGAAAGCACAGCATAGATTACTCCTCGCGTGGTCTGCCAGGCCGTATTGCACCCACTTGCGCGTACGGCACACTTGTCAAGGCTGAATGTTCTTTTAACATTGTAAAGATTGACTCTTCCATGGTCGTAGCACACCCATGATAGCGTTGCTGACGTTTTCGACGATGAACAAAAGCACGTGAGACTTGCGCTGTTGTCTGTGCAGTAATGGGATCAGTGATCGTCCCTTCAGAGCGCGATTTGCGTGTTATCATCGCACCCCACACTGGCCAAAGATTCGATTCTGTAGCCGTTCATCGGTTGAAGCGATGAACGCGTGGTGCTTACGAGAGCTTTAATCAAATGAAGTGGTCGCTACAGGGTGTTCATGAAGCACTAATGCCACTTATTGTCTGCATCACTTAAAATTGTGCTATATTTTAGATTCCAGATCAGTCGATTGAGGCGGCGTTAAAATTGCTCTACGCAGAAAAAAATGGGCACATGTGCATGTACATGTGCACAGCTCCACCGTAATGTATTTGACCTTAGCTTTAAATTTGCATGATTGTCGTGTAGGAGTTAGACCATCAGATTGAACTGCTAACTGGCACGTTGTTCGCTTCAACCTTGAATACAACTGTGGAGGTTCAAACATGACATAATTTTACAGGTAGAGTCTTGAAATGATGCGCAGTAGCTGAACGAGGCTCTAGCGACACTCCTTGTTCAACTACTGCTCATCACTGCCGAGGCTGTATTTTAACGCGATAGCGTTAAGGGCTCCGTGTCAAAGAAAACCCGGTGTCGGCGACTGGCGTGCAATGTCGGCTGGTGGCGGAGAAAATCATCCCCAACCCCGACCGTGCAGGCCCTCCACGTGGTGCAAGGTTTTGGTGAACAAAAATTCAATTTCTCACAGTGGAATCCGCCAGGAAAATGATAAAGTACGACTTTACCATTCGGCGTTGGATTCGCCGTCGGATTGTTTACGAATCGTCGTCGGATTGTAATTTGAATGTACGAGAAAACCTAATTCTGCTACGAGGAAACTGAAACACAAACCCTTTTTCCAGCATTTCTACCAGACCTACAGCAGCACGTTCGGGTATTTTACTTGCGAAAATGATATCCAGATGGCGCTTGCATCCTAGGCAGGTCAAATTTGAACTTGGCCTGCTAATTCTGGACGCGCGCGCGTCGGGGCAATAGCAAACAAATAATAAAATAATAAAAAAATGTGCTAGGTCCTTCACATTTTAATATAAGACCACTTATATTGCTCCTGGAAAAACGACTTTGGAGCAATGCATATCTGTTTAAAAGTAAAGCCGACTTTAAGGGGATCGGTGTAAGCTTAGTCTTTGTAAGCTGGCTTTCCCACGTTCAGTGTTGCAGTGAATGAAGCCTACTTGCCGTATGCGAACGATGCGATGCGAACGTGTCCCGATAACGCTGTCGCGTTCTACTCTTAAAGGCGAAGCATAAGCGTCCTCCAATTTTTCTCTCGGCAAAGAAATAGCTAGTCACTACTCGAGACACAGGCCGAACACACAGAATGACCGAAAAAGGGACAAAACACAACTTGCAGGATTAAGTGCGACTCCACGGTTGTGTTTAAGTTCGCGCTCCTTTCGCGCGTATTAGGAGGGTTTCTGTTTTGCATCATGCAATAATGTCATGATGGAAGATGGCTTATTAGCTTTCACAACAATCAGTGGGTTAGAGCCTCGCCCAACAAAAACCGCCGCCGTGCATTTGCCGTGCAAGGCGGCAGCCGCAAATGAATACTAACGCACAGATGGTGCGGCCACTTGTAGATGCCGACTTCGCGTCGAATAGGGTTAGCGGTTGCCGAGAATGACACTGACCCCAAACCCCAAACGCCACAGTGGGCTCCGACTACCTAGAATTATTTTGCGGGTACCCAAAGCTTACTACAGAAGCGTTTTTGCATTCCGCCCACATCGAAAAGCGGTCGTCGAGATGGGGAATTGCATTCGCGACCTTGTGCTCGGAAGACCAATGCCATAGTCACTCAGTCACCGCGGTGGCTCAGTGGCTCTCTGGAGGTGTGCGTATTCCCTGTCGGCCTGTACAATGGGCGTATAATGCTCCTGTTTGTGCAAGCTGACGTTTATTCGTCGTTCACGTGTACTGATATACAAGCGGCCAAATCGGAAGCGGAAACACTTTAAATACGTGTCAATGTTAGCTTGTAATTATTATTCCCTGAGTGTATTCGGGAATATGCAGTCGAAACAGAATATGAATCAGGATAAGGTAAATTATTCTCATATCGAACATTCGACGCTTACCAACCGATAATCATGTAATATAACTGGCCCATAACGAACTGCAAATCAGACATATATAAAATGGTGGATGTCGGGCGTCGTCGCCAAAAATGCCGCTTGCATGTCGCAGAATGCAACGTTCAGGGGAGTAATTTTTCTACGGGAAACGTGCTAAGCCGGTACTGGGTCGACACTAATAGAAGTGGACTGTAACAGGTCAGCACAAATACGCGCATCGAGAGACCCGTTCTTAGTGACGAAGAGAATCAGTTGGAGGCATCGGCAAAGACTGCTGCCTACTACGCGTGGTTTTCTTTCGAGTAAATAGATAACTTGCTTGCGTCTTTTCGTCCTAATAGAAATAACAAATCAATTTATAAAGAAGCCTCATAGAAGCTCGTTTAGGTTCGTTTTAAGCGACCTTGAGTTTATCGATAGTGAACTACATTTAGGGCATAAACCAGATCGCCATAACTAGGTTCGACTGCCTACATCGCTGTCAACTCTTCCTCGCAGTTTGAGAAACCTTGCAAGTGGGAGCGACGATCCTGGCAGCATGGAGAAGGGAGGCGCGAGCAAGCATCACCACCGACAGTCGGCTGGACCTCCGACTCCCTGCCCTTCGCCGACAGCACTGGGAGCTCCGGGGCGCCTGAAGCCGCCGCACGAGCCAGGAGGTCCAGGTGAGTCCAAGAAGTATAGGGGCAAACTAAGCAATTCTTAACAGCTTAACATTCTCTTTGAAAGGAAAAGTGCACAACCATTCTATTCTGCTGGTACTAACAAAGAGGCAGAAACTGAAGCTCCGTGGCACAGCGAAGTGCGATTGGCCTCAAAACATTTCCATAAATTGATGATAATTTTAGGAATGACCAAAATAGCATAAATATCAAAGCTCGCGGAGCTCTAATTTATCAGGGTAAAGGACTGCCATTTACTTTCAGAGGTGAAAATGTGGGCTTTCGTTAAAGCTACCATGTTCACAATATAGAAGTAGTTACAGCTCTGACTTTCTGTCGGCCACTGTCTTACCGATGCCCCGCTAATAACAAAATGAACCAACTAGTCATCATTTACATATCGGTTTTTGCAGTATACGAAGGTTCAGCACCATTGAGAACTTGCAATAGGGATAGCGTTTCGTGAAGCCTATAGGCACCGTGCATTGCAGTTTGCGCGCGATCTATGCGCCACTACAAGTGAAGCTTTGGGACGGCCAGTGTCAAAACCAGCAAAACTGGAGAGACGCTGTATACATTTGCCGTGATACTTTCGATCGCTAATCACGAAAGAAGACTGTCCGAGTTGTGAAAATATCAAAGTGCGCATGCTCTGCATATGATAGCACGCGTTCGCAATCGATATGAGCAGCGGGAACAATTGTGAGCTTGATATCGTCAATGCGCAGGGCATACCTCTCAAACGAGCGACGATAAGTAAGCTGTTGTCGTTCGAATGGCGTATCATTTTCATCGCCTCTATAGTGGCCGGCGTCGGCAATACGGGGGCGAAACATGAAATGTCGTAGCGCCATCTGAACAGTGAAAGGTGCCCATTGCTATACAAAATTGGAAATCGATAACTGCGGTCTCTTGCGAAGTCATTAGAAGATGACAAAGCCTTTGAAACCGCCAACTAATTTCTTGCTCACCATGAACAAGGAAACTGAACCTGTGCCTTTTGAACCGTCAGCCATCCCATCATATCTCCGACAGTGATAGGATCACAGATGCTTTAGAATCACAAAAGGGTGAAACACTCGCAGTGTATATTGACAAAAACAAACCGTACCTTCAACCGCAAAACGTTATAGAACACGGGATCTGATAAAAAAATCTGAATACCTGCGTAGCCTCGGAACGCAGCCTATTATTTGAAATTTAGTCTGTATATCCCTATAATGGCCAACGTATCATCTATCCTACGCTGTTTGCATACCCAGAATTTGGTTTACGCAAATTAAGCTTACGCATAGCTTATAGTGGCGTTTTCGATAATGTGAACGGTTTTAAATTGTGGACGGTTCTACTGTACGGTTCTACCAGATACGGTTACAAGTTGTTCGGAAATTCAACGTCTTGTCCGATGCCGTGGTTGGCGCACGTTTGCGGTTCAACTATACGGGGTTCAGAAATGCTAATCGCCCTCTCAGATTTTGGTCACTGACTGAAACCTGGAGTTCGAGAAAAGCTAGTCTGGTCAAAAATCGTGACACAGTTGCATAAAACTATGCTATGATCATTATCCAGTGGTAAACGTAGCCATTGTGAACAGGGCTCCCGAAAGGAAGCCAAACCGTATCTTTTAAAAGTGAAGCTTTTCTTGTGAACCTCGCCGGATTACGTGACCGTGCCTGCGGCCTGGCTGTTCGCTTGCCGAATACGCCAACCAATCACAGCGGAGTACGCGCGCCGCGCTCGCCGCTGGGCTCTTTGCGCCACCACATGGCGCTCGCCTCTGCGCATCTGCGGCAGCGGTGGCCGTGCAGGGGATAGAAAGAAAAAGAACGTAAATGTTCTTGCGGATAGATTGGATTCAAACTTCGCTGCGTTGCTACGTACGTATACGCATGCTGCCTCCGAAGCCATGATGCGTTCAAGGCGTCCGTCGTACTCGCTATGTCAGCAACTCCGCTTAATAAAGGTGCTTGGCATAATAAAAAAATCAGAATAAAACGCCGGTGCTTGAGCGCATGAGTGTGCGTGTGTGTGTGTGCGTGCGTGCGTGTACTCGTGTTTTAATTTTTTGTGCCCTAACAAAAAGCTTCGCTGTATGCAGATTCCAACTGGTTGGACCTGCTGCATTTTTCTTTTGTTTAACCTTCTTGTATTGGATGTGGTCGGTGTTCTTACGCAACTGTACCTTGGTCTGCGACTGCAATCGAGAACAATTTGATTCCTGTACGCAACGTATCTCCTCAAGGTTCGCCTCTGCGCGCACAGCACAGGACGGCACTCCCGCAGTGCCGCGTTGTCGGCAAGCGTCGAACTCGGGGCGGACAACTCGGATGATCCAGGGACCACGCGGTATATGGATGACGCCCGTCGACGACTGGAACAACGTGGGGCGCTTGATGCTCTCGCTGCTCGGCGTGCTGCTCCTCTTCGTGCTGGTCTTCGGGGTCGCGTTCATCCAGGAGATGCGCCGAGAGCAGTACGCGAAAGCGCTGCGCACGGGGCGCCTGCATCCGTCGAAGGCCACCCCGCCTGTGCTCGCGACGAACGCCACCAGGTATGAAAGATAGTATAGTGCACCTTTTGTGTATTCTTTTAACACGAAAGTGTTTTATGCCGGGGTCCACCAAGACTTCACTGACGTATTTCCGTTACGGAAATACGTCATAGAACATAATACAAAGAAAGAAACCAGAAGAAAAATCCACAAACATGCAAAATTTGGAAATCGAACCCACGACCTCTCGGTCCGCGACGATAAATCGCCGAGCGTTTAACCCATTGCGCCACAAACGCATTTGCAGAGAGCTACACAGACGCGCCTTATATATCTAACACTCCTCCGTGTACCCGCGCTCTTGCTCGGGGCGGTGCCGCCGCCTACGAGCAGAAAAGAGAAGTACTGCATTATGACACTAACGCGCACCGACAGTGAACGCTTCGGTGGTCTCAGCACTACGACGCCTCGATGCCAGCATTCGAAGGGACGCTGGCATCAAGAAGCACTACCAACGCCACCTAGGTGGCGTTCACCGTACTCAGCACAGCGGAGCGTGGCCTCCGCAATTAGCTCTGAAAATGTTTCTGAAGTTGATCGCGGAGGCTGCAATTACGACGCGCTGTACGCGCTGATTTGACTCGGTGACGATTCAGTTACGTGCTTTGTCTTGCGCGTTGTATTAGTGTGTCAGTTACGTGCTTCGTCTTTCGCGTTGTGCTAGCGTGTGCAGCGTAGTGCAGCTTCCATATGCACGACGGTTGCTCATGGTCATCGACGTTGGTAGTCGTGATGGAGGAGACGTGCCACCAGGCGTCAGCGTGGGTGCATCAACGCCTAAGGGCGCTTTAGCCACAAAACACCAATAGACATTATATATCAATGTGCAATAAACATTACACTACTTCTGTGAAGACACGTTTCACTTTCGTGTTCTATACCGATTCCTATGTAAGAGGGATCAACCACATTTTTTTCAAGCAAAGCTCGTATACGCTAGCCTGCATGCGCCGGCGATGTAACGCTAAAGCTCCGGCTCCAGCGGCGGCTCGCCGGCGCCAGAGCGTGAGTCATTAGGCACCGTGCAAGGCTGTGTGGGCGCGCGCTCACGCCACGTGCGCAGTCAATCAGAGCCGTTTCGTTTTCGCCGGGGAGGGAAAGGCCAGGAAAGGGTTTCGCGCGCGCTGCGCCCGCTTCATTTCCATTCATTTCAGTCTCGGAAAACCGATGGGACGGCCGCGCAGTGTGCGTACCCCCGAACAACAGGCAGCTCTCGCCGAGTGCCGACAGAAGATTGCCCGTGAAAGGGCGCGTCGTCGACGGGCCGATGCTACGGTGCGAGCCGCTGAAGCTGCGGCACTCCGCCAACGCCGAGCAGATCGCCTGACCTTCCATTGGTCGCGGTCAAGTTTCTCACAAGAAACATAACCGTCGAACACAAGGTGCACCCAGGACAAGCTTCCATTACCCCCATTTCCCAGCAGGGGAAGGGCCGACCATTTTAGGAGCGAAGCTCCTTATAGCGGCACCCGTTCCGTCCCCGTCGTAGTAGTAGTAGTAGTAGTGTGTAACCAGTCTGAGAAAAATGAGAAAAAAATTCCGAAGTTGTGTCCGTAGCGCAGAATCGAACCAGGGACCCCTCGCTTCCGAGCGCGCGGCGTTAGCCCACTACGCCACGAAGCGGACATGGACAAACGCACCACGTTTGTCCATGTCCCAACACCATACCACCATACCCAACATTAACGAAAGGCCGCGTTTCTAGCGCGTTTCTAACGCGTTTGTGCTAGCGCGTTACGGCCCGTGTAAGAAGCTGGTGTAAGACGCTGTGGCCTCTCCACCTTACCTTCAACGCGTTTCGAACGCGCTGCCCAAAGCGGTGGCAAGTCAAGTTCAAGTCGAGGAGCGTTTATGAATACGGGGGGATACTCTCTCAGCAGTCATGTGATGGCGTCGGCAAACGCGGTGCACGTTCCGGCATGTGTAAATGGCTGCGTAAGACGCTGTGGCCGCTCCCCCTTACTAGAGAGTACTGCATGTTTCTAACGCGTTTGTGCTAGCGTCCCCTTAAGCGGGAGATCCGATGATTCCCTCCGGAGCTTCGCCCACTCATCATCATTCACCTCGTGGATCTGCTGTCATTTTTTTCAATGAGAGCCGCATGGAAGGAACAATTATGAAGCAACTGGCGTCCCACGTGGTAACAGGATCGTTCATTACACGCGGAGTGATATGCAGAAGTCTCCGCCTGATTTTACCTCTATAGGTGAGTGCTTATGGGGTTGCGCTGCTAAGCTTGAGATGACGGGTTCAATCGCAGGTGTGGTGGCCGCATTAGGATGGAGATAGACTGCGAAAACGCTCATGCACAGTGTTCTGTTTGCACGTTAAAGTACCTCAAGTGGTCAAACTTATTTCGGATAGGATAGGATAGGAATAAACTTTATGTGTAGCCCTCCGCTATGGCGTGCCTTATAACCCACTGTGCAGGTGCGGCACTTTAGGCCCCACGATCTAAAGAAACAAGTCAACTAATCAACGCTTGGAAAATGTGATACATTTTGGAGGTAGGAGTTCTGTGTGTTATTTTTGTGAAAGGAAACGGGAAGCGCCACGGGACAAAAATAAAAGAAAAAATAAGTGGGACATTACTGAACAGGAACTGTCCAAGGTAAGGGTTGTAATATATGGCGGTAGGCGTGGTGCTCAATTTGTTATGCCTGTTAATGTATGTGGTGGTGGTGGTGGTGGTGGTGTGTGTGGGGGAGGGGGGAGTTATGCTGACTTGGTATGCGTCATTTGATTATAATTGCGTGACGAGAACCAGGTGAGAGATGCACAATTTTTTTACATTGCCGAACATATACATTCCCAACCACACCAATCTGCATATAATGCTGCGTATATCTTCCACAGTAACCGTTCAGGGGGGTTCCCCTCAATTTGTTTTCGTGGTGCCCGGCGCGGCCTAACCAAAGTGTTAGTGCCGTCATAGGCAGCGGAGGGGCGACTGGTGCGTCTGCGTCGTGTAATTACTGCACGAGTGGCGCATCCTCTCATTTTGGGTCCCTTTGAGGCACATTCCATCCTCACTGTTTGGGTGTTTACAACGGCATCTCATACGGCTCCTATGCGCCTTTCAGGATAGATTTTGGCATTTCTGGTCTATGTTTAACGCCTCGTTTAAATATATAACGTATGGGGAAAGGCGGAAGTGGATGCTGGCTTTGCACCGGCGCGCCTTTAGTTATCGCCGACCATGGACGTTTATCAATGTACTCCGGATGGCAGCAATCAACCGCGTGCATAAATGGGCTTAAACAGCGCATTCTCCCCTGTATTCTGGAAGGGCTTTTCAGGCTTCACACGGAATTTCGCGACCAAAATTTGATTGCTGAACATTAAAATTTTCAGAGCGGTGTTGAGTATGTAAGTATATTTTACCATAATTGCTCTTATGAGCTCACTCGTCTGTTCGATGTGATGTCCGCCGGTGTCGGCCACCTGCATCCCAATATCCTTTGCTTGAAGAATACAAAGAAAGAAAAATCTTGTGCCGTGAGGATTTGAGCTTAGGTCTATGTCAGTCCAGGATTCTACCTCTCTGCGCCTCTGCCGACGCTACATCAGTGAAGAATGCTGGTCATGTAGGTGCACGTTAAAAAAAATTAAATTATGGGGTTTTACGTGCCAAAACCAGTTCTGATTATGAGGCACGCCGTAGTGGGGGACTCCGGAAATTTAGACCACCTGGGGTTCTTTAACGTGCACCTAAATCTAAGTACACGGGTGTTTTCGCATTTCGCCCCCATCGAAATGCGGCCGCCGTGGCCGGGATTCGATCCCGCGACCTCGTGCTCAGCAGCCCAACACCATAGCCACTGAGCAACCACGGCGGGTTAGTAGGTGCACGTTAAAGAACCCCAGGTGGTCCAAATTTCCGGAGTCCCCCACTACGGCGTGCCTCATAATCAGATCGTGGTTTTGGCACGTAAAACCCCATAATTTAATTTTTTAAGAGAATGATGATCATAGAGAGTGCGTGCGCGCCAGCAGCTGCATATGATTGGCTAACAACAACCCGCTCAACGTTTGAGTACTGGATAGAGCTGACGTCGCATTCCCAGTTGAGGATGCTGGCGTAAATTAGGTTTGGTTGTACATGCAATGAGAACGACCGATCGCTATTTTCCGTCTCCATCACTGTTCTTCTGCGCTGTCTTTCTCGTGTTTACGGCATGGCGCTGACGTCTTCTTGCTTTCATCGTGGATAGCATGAACCACATTGACACGGTAGCTCTGTTTTAGTTTGAGAAAAGCGGAACAAATCCATCAGTATGGGACCTAAAAAGTGTTTAATAGATAAGGGTGGCTAAGTCCGGATAGACCGGTAGCGCTGTGTCGCTTTTCTCCGCGGCCTGGGTTGACGCTGGCAGCACGTGTTTGAAGTCAGTTTCGTGTTTCTTGTCGAAATGCACCGAAATTTTCTTTTGTTTTCTGCTAGGTGGTACAGGTTTAAGCGCCATGTACTCGCAAACCTAGTTGTGACTACTTACACTGTTCCCACGGCACTCAGCGGCCCCAGCTACTGCGGTAATCTTTTTGAGTTTAGAAATGAAATACGCCAAACATATTAAAGCGAGTAGCTTTCTTTGACTCTACCGACTGTTTGCATGGTAGTTCGGTGGTAGGACGATGGTCCTTCTATACTTTGCTTCTGGTAATAAAGCTTCCCGGAAACTTTCACATAGGTGGCACAAGAGGCGGTGACGTAAGTGGAAGGGGGTACACAAAAATGCTAGAAAAAAAAACATGTGCAGCATACCTGAATAAATCAGACAGACTAAGTGACTATTGGTTACCGCCCTGTTTCAAAGGAGATGTTAATAAATAATCATCAACACTATCAGGGCAACATAGAAGCCTGAGAGATCAAAATTTACTATAGAAAAGTTTTGCTGGAAAAAATAAGAAGAAAATGTCCCTGAAAACACCGTCGCCGGACCCGATGAAATCCCAATACAGCTAATCAAAAACCTTGTTCCAAAGAGCTAGGCAAAAAATAATTCACTTGGATGCCGTGAAAGCAAGACGAACCTCCTCTACAAAGACCAAGGTGATAATGATAGGACGAGCTGGTACAGGCCAGTTACAGTAACGTCGGTGCTATATACAGTGGCAATGCAATCCATAAAATTAGAACTGCCGAAATGGGCGGAAACAAATGATGTTGACGGGTTCTGTAGGGAACTACAGAATGGGTTCAGACCAGACAGACGCTTAGAAGGTGGTATTTTTGTTTTACCTCAGTGCATATAGATTTCAGTAGCTAAGAATAGATCTTTATGAGTAGCATTTCTAGATATTAAGAGAGCCTATGACGACGTAGACAGGGAATTCTTATGGGATATTCTCAAGCACGAAGGTATAGATGATTTTGTGGAGCTGCTGTTAGAGATATATAGAGACAACCAAGTAAAAATTGTAAGAGAAGGCCGCAATTGTAATAAGGTAGTGGAAAATAAAAAAGGACTGAAGCAAGGATGCCTTCTGTCTCCATTGTCGTTCACGCTTTATGCTAAGGGCATAGTAAATTGGAAAACAGTCACTTATAATTTGATTTGTCATACACACGTAATGGACAAATGGTTCAACAGATGGTCCCCACACTGATGTATGCGGCCGACATAGTGCTATTAGCGGGCCATTCAAGAGATGCATAGGCGCTGGTCGACGTGTGTGGCAACGCAACGACAAATGTAGGCCTTCAATTTTGCACAGAGAAATCGGAATTATGATCTTTAATGATGAGGCGAGTAACTACGTGGTGTCGATTGAACAGCAAGTGATACCCTTAGTCAAGCACTATAAATACCTCGGTGTATACATAAACAAAGGAAACACTTACTCAAGCACCCACCAAGGGGAAGTGGAATGCAGCAGTAATGTAACATAAGGCACTTTGGGGCTACAATAAAAAATTGCTGGCTCTTTCGTAATCGAGAGTAGATGTAAGCATGAAATGGCTACCGGCAAAGCAGATTGGTTGTAGATGATAGTAGCCACAATCTTGAAATGGGTGTAACGCATGTTACCAACGGCACCGCCCACCACACCACACCGTACCCCACCACAGCACGCCATATTCTACACTGGTCCACACGAACGCTGCCCAGCTAGGAGAAGCAAACCAGCTGAAGGCGGCACGACAGGCAGCGAAAGACGCCAGGGAGACAGAGCGCGCTGCCCAGCTAGAAGCGCCCGAAGGAGGTGCCAAGCAGCGTGGCGTGATCTCCTCGAGGTGACGCAAAACGCGCAGCGCGGAACGATGGCCTCCGAGATTTGGACGCGCCAGCTAACCAGCCGGCACGAGCCAATCTCGGAGGCGATGGTGGTACTCACGGAGCGCTGGCCATTCACAAAAGCACAGGCAACCCTGTCTCAGCTCCGAAAGATTAAAATCAAGTGTACGGTGTCCTGTATCTGCCTTTTGAACGTCGCTATTGAAAATGGCAATTAAAACTTCAGCGCACTTGAAGTTACAGCTTGAGTGATATCGTGAGCCAACATTAGGAAGAACTCGGAAGCGATACTTTTTGTAACTTGATTGGGCCGTAACTAGCGTATATAATGCGATCCTGTAGAAAAGGTAGGCGCCAGAGATCACGTTTTCTTACCTGATAACTGTTTGCACGGATGATCTCGTTTTGTTCTCGCAACGATGCCCGGCTGTTCTCGTTTGAGTGCCGGGATAGCGGCTCCGGATTTTGACTCAAGGTCACTTGAAGGTCGCCAAGAATGGGAGCTAACCGCATTTCATGATCGGTACGAGGTGGTGTTTGGAATTTGGAAAGAAGTAATAGTGCCAGCGCTAACCTTCGCAAATGCCATTCTGTGCTTAAAATTCCGGATGTTGTCGGGGTTGCAAGTTAACCAAAGATTGGTAGGACAGTTGGCTATGGGAGCCCGCGCTAGAACCACACATAAGGCAGTGCAGGATGACATGGGTTGGCCTTCTTTTGAAGTCAGAGAAGGGTACAGAAAAATTAGTTTTGAGGAATGACTCAGGATTACGGATCAAAATAAATGGCCGACTAAAGTGCACAAGTATCTGTACCTGAAAAGTGTGGACACAGAATGGAGGAAGAGGTCAAGAAAGCTCGCAACCAAGTAGACGGTAATTGAAAGTGTAAATAGACAACCAGGACTTACCAAAAAGAAAGGAGAGAAACAGAGACTGCTCATTTGATGCAAAGAATGGAAACCAGGAAGACCATGGATATTTACAAGAGTGGCAACAAACAAATTTTGAGGAAAAATCTGTACGATAACACAGTGTAGCGCCTTGTTATTTGAGGCTAGAGCTGGTTGTATAAGGAAAAAAATACACTGGAGCAAATATTCCCAAGAATATGAAGCATGTGTTTGATGCAGCAAAAATCGAGAGGCCACTCGGCACATTCTAGTGGAATGCGAAGGGATCCACCCAGCGAGACCATTATGTAACGTACAACTCCAGAAGCACTTGGATTTAAAGTAGACGGAAATATTAGCCGGTCAGCAGCCGAGAAAACCAAGACACGTTTAGTTGATTGGTGGAAAAAAAGCAAGGAAGAGACTGATACGACCGGATCAATTACAGACATAGGCAGCGGTACAAGATAGAGAATATAAGTAGATTTATAAAACAATGATAGAAGGAATAACATTGATAGCATACCTGAGTAACTCAAGCAGGCTAGGTGATGATTTGTCCCCGCCCCATTTCAAAGGGGATGGCAATAAATCATCATCATCATCATCATCATCATCATCATCGGGGATCAATCTACCGCGCCTAATGGCCGGAAGCGCGATCATGCGAACTTTTCACCACGAAAGTTCCCTCTCCCCCATTTATTTCAGCATGTTTGCAGCATGAATGTGCAACGGAAATGTTTGCCAAAATGATTTAGCGTGCAATGCATTTGTGCAGAAATCATACGCAGCCGCATTGTGTGATTGACGAGCTGCCCCCTCCCCCCTACTCGTGGTGATCCTCGCACAAAAGCTTCCTGTCGGCGGCCTCTGCTTTCACTGTCATCATCATCATCAAAATCACCATCATTACCCTATTTTTATGTACACTGCACGACGAAGGCCTCTCCCTGCGACCTTCAAATACAGCTGTCTTGGGCTAGCTAATTACAATTTGCGCCTGCAAATTTCCTAACTTGATCACCCCACCTAATTTTCTGCCGTCCTCGATTGCGCTTCCCTTCTCTTGTTACTCATTCTGTAAGACTAATGGTCCACCCGTTATCCATCCTACGCATTACATGGCCTGCCCAGCTCCATTTTTTCCCTCTTGATGTTCATTAGAATATCGGCTATCCCAGTGTCCTCTCTGACCCTTACCACTCTCTTCCTGTCTCCTAATGTTAGGCCTAACATTTTATTTCGATAGCAATTATATGGACATTCCAAGCGGATTTCTGCCATCGCCGTCCTCTTCGCCGTGAGGTTGTGTATCAAGTCCAAGGGCGATAAAATCGTCGCCGCGCGCCATGTGCTGTACATGCGAGTGAAAGACGGTGCGAGGGACGTGCGCTTTCACGGAGAGCGAACACACGGCGGAGAGCGAACGCGACGTCTCCGTCGCGCGAAAGGCCGTGGGGGGATGGAAGTGGGGGAGGGGAGGCGCCGTTTTGTGTTCTGGAATCATCTGCGCAGTTACCGACCCGGCGCAAGGGGATCTGGCGATTCAATCTCGCGCGCGAGAGGAGGAAAGTGGGCAGGTAGCGCGGGAGGGAGAGGGTGTGGCTTCTACTGTGCCGCGTCATGTTAAAGTTGATGCAAAAGTGCTATGTTCTGTAGGATACGCAAACATGTGAGTGTTGTGTTCGAGGTAAAACGCGCGTAATTATTTCCTCACCACAATTTTTCATGCCTTAACTGAACATGTTCCAGTGTAACGAAAGAGTGCTGTTAATGTTCGCAGACCACGGACGAGCCCGTCTCTTGGCCATGCAGTGGGCCCAGTCACCCCCAAGCAGCGCAGGCACCGCGACGCGGTTCAAAAAGCGCGTCCCACTAAAGCAGCTACGACGACTACGGACGAGGACAGTGCAGCCAGCGATGTCACGTCGTAGCTGAGCACAGTGCAGGATGACGAAGTGGTCCATTCATTCTACACAGCCACAGAACACCATCAGTCGCGGAACGCGGCTGACAATTTCGTATCAAGTCGCGCCGATAAAGTTATCTAGCTATTTCAGTTTCAGGACTTACGTTGATGGCTAATTAAAAGCTACGTGTTATTTGATGACGAGCTGCTCATTTAACAATAGACGATTGTGTAGAAAAGGCTATCCGGTCCTGTAAAAATACGTTAAAATTTGGCGATAATTTACGCTCACATTTTTTCCAGAGATTACAGTGAATTAGGCGGGCTACATACGCTGTGTTTTCGGCCTGAACTTCTCCTAGAAGTTTCCATCCAGCCTTCAAGACTAGCCGTACCCTGGAGTATCTGTGTTTCTTACAGTGCCTCATTTTCTCGGTGTTTCTCGGTTTTTGCTTGGCTGTATATAGCACTGAAATTTATGCGAAAACGGCCCAACCATTCCTCCAACTGCTTCGCCGTTGTTCTCCAGATTTTCAAATCCCGCCTAACATTGCCACAGCTGGCCCGGGAAGAGATTAGGCAAGACGTGAGTATAGCGGCTTCCCGTTTGTGGGTCGCGAGCGCAGGCCACTTATGCCATTCGAGGTAGCGGGCCCGTCATGTCCACTTGTTGTCACAGCTTCTGACCAGGCATCTTGCTTTGTTCCAACTTCGTCTATGAACGGCTCGGCTACACGCGGCGTGTGGTCGATCTCAGGCAATTTAACAGCATTGGGGAGCCATGGTTCGCCACCTGCCACGCAGCGAAAGCTCAAGTTGCGTCGCGCACCGACACGAAAGATCACCTCCGCGTTGTCAATGCGACGACGAAGACTTCATAATCTTTGAATTAACGAGAATGACGGACACATCAGAGACTTTGTTATATTTATTCACAACGAATACCATGCTCGAAAAAAAAATGAAACTTCCGCTGACAGCATAGCTTGTGATATCAGTGATATCAGTGTATCAAGATAGTTCGGATGCAATCTTGGCGCGATTTAAAGAAGCCCTGCAGGATACTACATGGGAGCGCATATATAACATCAAAGATTCGGATAAGGCATATGATGAATTTCTAAATGTAGTGAAAAATGCTTATCACGCAAATTTTCCCACAAAAATTTCTTATCGGACACACAAAATAAGGAAACCTTGGGTAAGCAAGGATATATACGATAAAATTAAATCCAAAGAACAACTTTACGCTAACTTCCTTAAAACCGAAGACCTAAATGTATTTGCCGAATTTAAGCGGCTTAGAACGTTGTGAGGTTGCTCCGCAAGGCGAGGTTGGCGTATTTAAGCCTACCGACTTCACCTGGAAAAAAAAAATGTGCACTGCAGTGCACATGCACTTGGCTACGCCCGAGCACATGTGCTCGGGTGTAGCCAAGAATGCAATGAAATTGCATTCTTGGCTACGCCAAGATAACGATAACGTTATCGATTGCATAACTATTCGTTAACATAACATAATCGTTATCGATTGGACGATAACGATTGTTTTTTCTGGTTCTGCTTTAGCTAATCTGTTTAACAAAAATTTCAATAAATAATTCAAAAGTAACAGAACAGAACAACACAAAAAAATGGAAAAGCCTTGTACAAGCCCAAACACCATATTTTCTTTACCCAACATACTCTCAAGAGGTAGCATCACCAATAATAAACCTTAAAAACAGTAGCGTTTGAGACGTAGACAACATGCAATAGTACCACTAAAATACGTAGTGAATGAGATAGCGCGTTCATTAACGAACATTTTTAATCTTATCCTCTCCACTGGTGTACTTCCAAATAGAAAAAAAACAAATAAGACATGCAGATTGCGAAAGTAACGTTAATTTTTAAGGGTGGTGACACAAATGTATTGAACAGCTATCGACCGATATCGATTTAGCCGGTTTATTATTTCGGTTTATTACGATTTAGCCAGGGTATACTACTGTTATGTGGCAATGAAGGCATAACGACGCACGTCCACAAGCGCAGTGCCACTACCAAGGCGCATCTGATGCGGGACGCGGTCTGGTTTGACACCCTCACGCAGAAAAAGACGCACGAGACGAGTGGTTGACTCGGCACCTTCAAAGTCCTCCGCCTTCCACCGATCGCTGATGACTTCCTTTACCTCACCATACTCTCGAAAGGCCCGTCGTATGGTCTCAGAAGTGACATCGAAAGCGACCCAGTGTAGCTTGATCCTGAGCTCTTGCCGTGCCGGGTCAATAATGAGGCCCGGCCGATTCTTCACCAGTAGCGGTCCGGCGTCTAGCAGCGCTTGCTTTGCCTCATCTGTCTTCAAGTTCAGCTGCCACACGTGAGACATTCGGTATGCACCAATGCCGCCTACCTGCTGAATTATTCCAGCATCCTTCAAGGGCTTCCGGAAGTCGTCGATTCTATAGGGGCGTCCTGTAAGGTCGCAGTGTAATACAACTTCGCACCTTTGTCCTTCACCTGTTGGTAACGGAGGCAAGATGACACGGTAATCCTTGGGCAACTCAGAACACGGTGCACCACGGCCAACATCGGCCGCTGCCGCAGCTCTCGAGGAGCCCTCCATTCTGCGTCTGTACGGCACGGCGTCCAGGAGCAGAATCCACTACGCTATACACCCACGCCCGCGGAGCATGCATTTATGCGAATCATATGATTGCGTTCGAGCGTATTCGTCTTCGTCCACGGTTGGCGCGTTCGTACGCTCGTGCTCCGCGAGGTGAAGAGGTTTTGCGCGCTATAAGAACGAGAGAGAGACGCATTCACGGAGGGGGTCTCCAATTGGCGCTGAGCCGTGCTCCCTCAAGGGCTGCAGAAGATAGCGCCAACCTTTCCCTTTCCCTCAAGAACCACTTATCATCATCTCCTCGGCATTGGTACGCGGTGTCGGTGTTGCAAGCTGCGAAATACAACGCACAGTGACGGCCGTAAGCCCGATACGCGCGAAAAGAAATTGTCATCATCATCAGTAATAAGATGAAAACGTCGCGCTCACTTCCGGAAAATACTGGACTACGATCGCCCAGCTTCGCTGTGTCAGGCGTTGCGGGGCAGAGCGCAAGGTTGAGCGTTTTTTATTTTTGTATTTACTGAATAATGTGACGCTTTCGTTTGTATTTTGCAAAATGCTTATTTTCCCTTGTGAAATCATTGTCTGTACATGTGTGTAAAGCCGGCATTTGTATGAAAAGTGTTTGTAAACTGCTGCTGCTTTGTAAAGGGGACCACCCCGTCAAGCTACTAATCTCAGTAGCTTTTTGTGGCTGCTCGATCCTTCCTTTCATATTTGTTCAAGGAGAATAAACTCAATTAAATTCAATAAAATCTGTGAAACAAAAGATCATAATGCCCTTGACACACCTGACACGCGGGTGACCCCTGTGCTCGTGCGAATGGTTTGGCTATCTGCACAGCGCATCAGTGCGACCTATGACTGTTCGGGTTCCAAGTTTCCTTGCTGCATTTCGCCGACCACAACAGTGCCATCGAGTGCGAGACGTACGACCAGCTGAGAGCGAGTGCCGGCCTCCAGAACAATCTTTAGCTAACAGGGTGCTCTTTAATCACAGGACCTTCATAGCTTTTGAGAAATTGCCTACAGAATTTACTCATGCGAAGAGCGTACAAGGGGGAACGAGACGCCTAGAAATAGGAGTAAACCAGGTGTTTGGGGAAACGGCCGACAACCTCTTGCCTGTTTTTAATCACAATATTTCTGGCGGGAGATTCATAGACTTTCTGCTATATGGGTTTAGTGTACGCAGCCAAATTTACATAGTTCCTGTGGAAGTGAAATGTATTGCCTATAATGAGGAATCAGGACGCTATCGTTCTGAACGCTTGGTTTACTCTTGACTTCTTCCTCCACGTCCATTTCCTTTTTATTATTCCCCGCGACACTCTCTTCATTTCATCATTACCTCCCTATAAATTCACATCTTTTCAGAACGAATACTAGGAAAAGGTCCAGAAGTTATGAAATGCATGATGCAGCTAAACCCAACCCTTACAAAAAATTGTTGAAAAGTTGTTGAAAATGCATTGGTCAATGTCAACAAATAGCATTGAAAGCACATTGAGGCTTTGTTGAAACATTATTGAGAAAATTGTTGACAGGTGTTGAAAATTGGCCCGCGACATTTTGTTGAAACATCATTGGGTCGTTTCAATTTGAGAAGTCATTGATGGATTGTTGAAACCATGTTGAATTCCAGTATTGAAAGCCCATTGAAGAACTGTTGAAGATGTGTTGAATGTCAATATTGAAAACCTGTTGAGACATTGTTGAAATATGTTGAATGCCAATATTGAAACCCCATTGACATAATGTTGGAACTGTGTTGAATGTCAATATTGAAACCCCATTGCAATATTATTGGAGCGGTATGGAACATCAATGTTGAAACCCCATTGAGATATTACTGAAGCATTGTTGAACATCAATATTGAAACCCCATTGAAGTATTGGATGAACGTGAAACGTCAATATTGCTTGATGGAGGCAAAAGGCGCTACATATCAGAAACAGGACACAATAGGAAGAACACAGACAACACACACGTTAAGCGCCAAACGTGTGTGTTGTCTGTGTTCATCCTCTTGTGTCCTGTTTCTGATGCACTACGCCTTTTGCCTCCATTACATTATACCAACAAGCCTAATGTGCAATGTTAGTCAATAGTGCAACACCACTTAAATATTATTGGAGCAGTGTTGAACGTCACTATCGAAATCACTTGAGAGCCCACTGAAATATGCTGTTTGGTGAGTAGTGTTGAAAACTGCACTAGACTTTTCTTTAAGTACCACTGAGCTACGTTGAGTCTCATAGCATTACCATTGATCCCATATTGATGTGGTCCTTGCATACTAGAGGACAGGGGCAAACTTAAATGCAGGCACTTCTGTATTGCAGACCTGGGTCACCCAGGGATCAAAACCACTTTTAGATATAGCCTGTAATAAAACATATTATGGAGCTGCTAGCAGAACCATTATGCCAGTTTTGAATTGGCTTAACACACAAAATCAATACTCCTCCACGAAATCAACAGCTCAAAATTGATGTGGACAAAAAGCATTTTTTTCTAGATGAATTGTTTATTGAAGCCAAACATTTGTTAACTGTACAGCCATGTGTGCCTAGAGATAAAAAAAATCCTAACGCAATCTACAAACTGCCAGCAGCTTGATACAATAACGAAATTGAATACTGAGAGATGTAAAGTTTGCGTGGCCCTAAAGTAAAACATTTCTCAAAATTGAAATAAATAGAAAATAAATATTATACAAGCATTACAGTAAAAACATTTAAAATGTACTTGCTTTCTCTATTTGGTAGCCAGTAACTTAATAATCATGGCAGAATTTGCATGAGCCCACTGAGACTCTTATTTATTGGTTAAATGGTGTGTGCCCATTTTACTAAACGTTATCTACCTTTGAAACGACATGGTAATTACCATAAGTTGTGCCATGGCAGCAGTTTATTGTGCTGTATTGCTTGTTGCATGATCCAGTTGCGTTTTCTGCCATCATTACTAGGTTCCTGGGCAGGTCATTATATACCAAGCGATTTATTCACTTTGACTACTTAAGATTTTTATGTGATAGACAGTGGCCATTAGTTACCTGCTGGAAGACTTAAATGGAACTGGCATGAGGAAATGTTTTTTTAATTTTTGAGTGCCGCAAAACAAGTTAGAATGAAAGAATTTGCAAGAAATCAGATTTCATGCGTACATGAAAGAAAGCACATCGCTGCCTTGCCCGAGAACTGTTGTTGCACTCTGAATTTAAGCAAAATTTTACCTCTTAATTCTTACTGTTTTGAAATAGCAAAATAAACCATTACTACAAACATGTAGTTTTTCTTAAACAGAACCACTTTGACAATAGCATAGATTCTACTTTCCGGTGTATGTATGAAACCTAATTTTCTGTAAAATTTCTCACTGTGCCTACTTTTACTTTATCAAACAAACTTGAAATGGTGTGCCGTCATGGAACAGTCTTGGCATGAAATGACCCGAGATAACTATGAAATAAAATAGTCAAGAAACACTATCCTTTTGTAGAAAATTAATATATTAAAAATTTATGTAAAAATGTACTAAAATACAAAGCGCAGCACTTGTGCAATTAATTATTAGTCACAACACAGTACTTGTGTCTGAAGCATCCAACTTGGGCTTTTCAGGTGACTAGAAACATCATAAGAATAAAAAAAAATGTTGAGGGCTGCAAGTGCACAACACTTCAACTGTCCACAGACTTGAGCTCTTCTGGACACTTCAGGTCCCTTGCGAGAAGTGAGGCCAGAGTGTTCTTAATGTAGGCCATGTTTGTCCCAGGAAACTTGTGACAGGTAAAGCCTGTAAAAAAAGGAAAAACAGCATGAGGTTTAAGATCAATGTTCCACATGCATAAGTGCGAATACAGTACGCCCTGTTATAATGAAACTGTTTCATTTGTTTTGTTTATTCAAAGTTTTCACGAGTTCAATTCTAGAGAATGACCAGCTTTCAAAGTGGAGTGGCGCCGGAGGACTGCACTAAGTACAATATGCAGAAGGCAAACAGGAAAAGCCCACTGTGGCAGAATAACTTCATGAATATCCTTGGTGTGAAAAATGTGAACGTTGCTTGCTTAGGAACAAAATGGGGGAAAAAGACTTCATACTGTTGCTGAAAAAACTTGAAGGTAGACTACTGGCAACTAAAATTAGTTCTCTCAACAATCATAATCAAAATGTGCAGCAATTTATTGCACTTTTCCTTGCAGGAGTTGCTCCACATACGGTTATGCGGCCAGAATTGAGTATGGTATATCTGAATTTGTTTTACGAGCTCATATGCTACTGGAGTGCACTTCTCGCATTATGATGGCCATTCTTATGCCTCTCTACTTAAAAGAAAATACTGCTTATAACGAGCATTTACTGCAGTTGCACGCCAACCTGGTTACACTAACACAAATAAATGCGAAGAAGAAATACGAAGAAATGCTCAGTCTTACAAGAGAAGTATGCAAGTGGACTGGATCTGCTAATCCTTTGAGGGTCATTGCCATGCATGTAGAGTGGCGGAAACAAATCGTGTGGTCACGACCATAAATATGAGGCGGCGAAAGAACGCATAAATAAGCATACCTTTTAAGAATGAAGTGTCCCCAAGCATCACATTACAAGCGACTTCTACAAAAATCCTGATTGTGCTGTTGCGCCTTGGCTTCTTCCAAAACTGATATTTCTCTTTACTCTATGGTGCTCATCACTGCAGTAGTTTGGGAGTATTCACCTAGTTTAATGTTTTGTGAGTCTCATTACATTTAAAAAAATGTGATTATGCTAGTTTGCCCTGCATGCTACAATAAACATGGTGTAAGACAGCGGACACTAAGAAACCTTTGTCACTTTGTGACCTAAAAAATTATTTACCCATTTTTTTTCTCGAAAGGTCACTCTGAAGAACAATCCAGAATAAAAATATAATGCTTAAATAGGGGGAAGTATTTCCAGAAAATATGTGATCCTCAAAGGGTTAAACATGAACACCTACAAAGCTCATTCAATCTTTGATAAATCTAAACCCATAGTACTTGAGCACTGGTTCATAATAACGCCGAAAACAGGCAAGTGCGTCCTTGAAGTAAGAAATCAGGAGGCATTTCCAACAATTTCAGAGTGGGAGCTGTGGACATGCCTCATGTTCTGTAAGAAGCTTTATATAGTAGCTGCCAAGGGCCTATTGAGTACTGATCATTTCATGGGAACGTGAGGAAAAGTCAAATAAATACCTTTGTTTTTTCCACATCCTAGAATACAATGTGATAAATTGGATCTTAATAGGTTGAGTGCCTAGAATGAATGGACATTGCTAAACATAGCAATGTTGACAACGAAGTTGGCAACTGTTCCTATTGTTGCTTTGATGGAAACAACCAAACAATTATGCCCTGCAACTTAAGCTCCCTCTGCTGAAAGGCTACTGTCTGCCACCACATGGACCTCCTTCAAGACAGGAGCAACTTTAATTCAATGTGGTCTGTTGAAATAGGTGAAACCACTATGTTTCGCAATACAGAATCTGGAGGGCCACTTTGATTGCTGAAATTTGGTGGAAGTGCTGCCCCTCGAGTTGAGCAGTAACTGCACTTGAGCATAGCTTCTCCACAATTCCTATATTATAACAACACTTTCAGGCTACTTGAGTATACCCGCTATACCACCAGATTGGTAGCATGCTTCACAGGTTGGTACTACAGATTGGTAGTTGCTTCATTGCAACTGTTCATTGCAATGACAGTCAAGTAGTGCATCAAATGCGCAAATACACCTAACTTTGTCACTTGTAGCCACCAATCAATTCTGGCAGTTAAGGCTGCTTTCGAAATTTAGCACTTTAGTATGGAGGCGTTAGAGACTTCAGATCAAATGAACATTCATTCCAAATAGTAGGCTATTGTAGAACGTAGTTGCAGACACAGGCTACTTGAAAGTCATTTGTTGTGCTAATAGCAAGCTGGTAATTCCAAGTTCAAAATGTGAATGCAAAAATGCAATGGGAAATAGGATGTATGGTACTTGCCTATAACAGCATTGACCCTGATAAGGCCAAGAGCCTCTTTTTGCCTATTGGTGGTGTTGTTTCCGAGAAGTGAGTGGCCCATGAGGTTCTTCTCTGTGAATACATGGTGAATCAAGGCCCTTGCAAACTTGCCTGGTCTACCATGGCAAGCTGTGCCAGGATCATCTGAATGAGCACTTCTCCAACCTATGTGAAACGGCACGTTTAGGTAAATATTAGTTTGGTAGTTTAAGGATTTTAAGCACATTTACACAACAGCCACACTCCAAATAAATCACAGAAATACTGCCTGCTCCAGACCTAAAATGTCAACTAATGGGCTCACGCGGAAGACAAAGGTCTTCACACGTCGATGAAGCAGCGGTGTTGGGTAGACGCGTGAACTGCTGAACTATGCGGCGGCTTTTCGCTTCTTCAAAGCGGCGACATTCGTTAATGATCTCAGTGACTGTTGTGATGTTCTTATACACAAGAAGGTTAAACGCGTCGTCCGCTATGCCTCTTAAAACGTGACTGACCTTGTCTGCCTCTGTCATGTTTTTATCCACCTAGCTTCAAAGAGCCAAGACGTCGTGGATGTACGCCACGTAAGATTCAGTGGACGTCTGTGCACGGGTCCTAAGGTCCTTCTGAGCAGCACGTTGGTGGCGGATGGGCTTGCTGAACAAATCACTAAGCTTCTGTTTGCATTGCTCCCAACTGGTAATCTCTTCCTCATATGTCTCGAACCAGACTCGTGCCGTTTTTTTGAGGTAGTATATTACGTTGGCCAGCATAAGCGTGTTATACCACCTGTTGTGGGCGCAGACCCGTTCGTAATTTACCAGCCAGTCATCGACGTCAACGTTGTCAATCCCAGAAAACATGCCAGGGTCGCGGGGATGGGATAGGATGACCGTCAGTGGCGTCGACGGGGCCGCGGTTGAAGATTCCACTTCGGATGACATGGCGGCCAGGTTACGTCCGCTGCGGAGCTCCGTCTTGCGCAAGTGACCACCCCGCACCTCCTCCAATAATGTTACGGGAAGGAAGAAGCGTACTGGTATTTACAGATGGGTTTTAATGGCTGCTTAGAAAAGCGAAACCCAGAATCTTCTTTGTCGTCTCCCAGGGTACCAACCATGTCCTCTTCCTTCCACATTACATACTGTGACAATATCTACACTGATGACTCTGAGTGGGAAGGCAGATGTGGGGCGAGCTATGTAGTCATCGATAAGAAAGGCCGAACAATAGGTTCAGTGATGAATTAATTACCAACATATTCAAGTAACTTCGAGCAAGAGGTAATAGGAATAATAAAAGCTATTGAAAAGGTTTCAACTATGGATAATACTAAATCTTATCAGATACTAACAGACAGCTTATCCGTCCTCAAGGGCCTCCAGAACCCACATAATCAAAACTATTCTATATGCAAATAAAAGAGAAGCTCAGCATATTTAGAGAATCTAAAAAATCATTTACCTACGTTCCGGCACATATTGGAATATTTGGCAATGAAACAGCTGATGAACTGGCTAAGAAAGCAGGATCAGCTGGGTGAAATTCATCAAAAAGAAACTAAAATAAAAATATTTTGACATCTAAAACTCGCAGTGGAATAAATTGGGCAGAGATACGTACACTTATCACAGGGTCAAAAGTGTGAAAAAAATTCTAATTCATTTCCCGTTAGAAGATTAGGGAATACAGGCTGCTTCAGCACATGGAAGATTCCCCCATCACTGAAATCGATTCTTAATAACAAATGATTCACAATGCAAATGTAGGGATATAGCAAGCCTATTTGATCACTATCTAACATGTCCAATTGTCCAATCAAAAAGGGAAAAACTGCAAACCAAATACAAACAAAACATAAGCAAACACAAACAAGAAATAGTCAACAATAAACAAGAAATGGAAACAATTGAGGAAATTGTTAGAAAGTAAATAAATATGTTGTGGTTCCATTCATGGAGCCACAAACCTCCCGGACTTACCTGGGAAGGTCTGATCGTCAACAAAAGGAAATTTTCTGAATGAGGAACCTTGGTTGGAGGAAAAAAACACGGAATAAACATCTTCTCATCATCCCATTAAAGGTAACGGCTTGGTGGAAATACCACGGAAATGACCGTAAAACAGTTCATGGCAGACCAACGATCCTCTGGACATACCTGGGGAGCCGAAATGGTGAACAACGAATCACTCTGCCTGGAGGAATGCTATTCGGTGGCAACACTGAGCAGACACAAAACTCAAGGAAGCTGACCCCTTGAATGCCTGACGGGACCCAGGTGGGCAGAAAAAGCGTCCCAAAGCCTCTACCAAATATTAGAGGGCCAAAGGGAGTGCGCAATCACCAACAAATCCAGCAGAGAAATGACAAAAAAAAATAACGAACCACCCAAATTGATGCTTGTCATCATCCCCACGAGCCCATAGAGCTTCGCAGCTAATAAGCACACAGAAAATAGTAATTACAGCAGTCAGACGGTTTGCATTCCCTTTAGCTAGGGAAAAAAGGTATACTGAACAACCTGAAGGTGCAAAGAAAATACATCTGCTGCAACATCACCCATCGTGGTCACTCATTACGAAGAATCGTATCTCAATTGAAATTGCGTTCTTAGCCGCCAGAGGTCGCTTTGGGGCGCCACCGCAAACATTATCGAAGTGCCTGAATGCCCTTTCGTTCTATCTGGTCGTGTTCTCATTAGCCGATCTACAGCGAAACCTATGCATGGTCTCACGGTCGATACTTGAAAAGCAAAACGGGAGAAATTAGCCCGAACTGGTACACTATAGCCCGAACATGGCATTACCGCAAAACTCGCCATTGGCTAATCGCTACGTTTCGAGAAAACAACTTAAAAAAATGCTGGCTCTCCCATATTCGACGGTAGATGTAAGCATGCAATGGCTACCGGCAAAGCAGATTGGTGCCGCGACGCAGGCCTGAAAGCTTACTGAGCCGAAATGAACCTGTTTTGAAGTGAACCTCGTAAAAAGTTTCGTCTCGGCCAAACAACCATCCGCGGCGCGCCGGACGCTACCGGCCTAAAATCCCTATATAAGAAAAGTACCGCCATCTACTCTTCCCTCCGCCGCCTCCTCTCCTAAAGCGCTTGCTTTTTTCTTTGCTTTTTGCTTGCGAAAGCCAAGTCGACGGTGGCGCTCCTAGAAAGTCCACGTTGAAGCTTTCAGGCCGGGGGCGCGCCGCCGCCGCCGCCGGCCACTGCGCAGAGGACTTTCAACATGGCTCTGAGGCGGAAAAAAAGAAAATATAAAGAAGTAGAAAGCGCGCGCTATCATCGTCCAATCGGAGATACAGGAGAGAGAGAAGCGGCGTTTTCAAAGGATGGCGGTACTTTTCTTATATAGGGATTTTATACCGGCCTGGTCGTAGGATGCCACGATGCCAGCGCCGCCGTTTAGGGTGGAGACAACCCCGCTGGCGCCGCCATATTGAATCACACGAGCTCAGACTCGGCTACGCTTGCGTTCATAAAGTGTTACTCGCGGCGCGCTTCCAAGTGCTTTGCCTTGATGAGGATTTTTTTATCGGTATCGCATCTGCACATCTTTATAACCAATAGCCGTTAACTCGTCGAAGGTCGAAGACGTAAATGTATGGCGCCGGGAACATGCCCCAAGTTGCCTAATTCAATCACATTTAATATGCCGTGTGTATGTTTGAAATACGCACTATTTTTTTTGGCGCTTCGATGCTTGGTATATAAGGTTCGCGACCCCCTGTGTGTGGAAGTTTTTCTTTTCCGCTGTTGTATTTTGGTTTACACGTCACGCCTCCTTTACCGTAGCCAGCCACTCGCGCACGGCGGTTAGTTTCCTTTGCGTTGCGCGTGCTCTTCGCGTTAATTGCAATTATTTGACGATATCTAGCGCAATTTTGCTTTTTTTGCCCACAAAACTGTGTGCTGACAGGTTTAAGCTGGTGTAAAAATAACTGCGATGTGAAAATAAGGTTTAGTTAGTGCTGTAGAGAAACATGTAAGGTAACTTGTCTGTGTCAATCTTGCGTAGTACACACAAGAAACCAAACGATGCACAAAATACATTTACTTAGTAATGTCTAGTACAGTCAATCATGAAAGAGATATGTACATGAAAAATTACATGTACTGTGTGGCGCCTGAAGGTTGTGTTGAAAGACGAGATAAAAAAAATTCGCAAGGTAGGCTCGACACACACAATGCGGGATAGGGAGAACTTTTTTTAAAATTTATTCATTACATGGGGGGGGGGGATTTCAAGAGAGTACATCAACCTTATTACACACAATATAAATCGAAAACAAGAATACAAACAAGAAAACGCAACCGCGGGTAACATTAATCAAGATATCCAGCCAGAATACATCAGCTACCATCGAATACGTCGCATCAGCCAAACATATCGATGGCGAGTACAGAACATTTTATAAATAACCATTAGAACACTGATAAGTACATTGAAACAATAACAACACTGCATACATATCGCGTACAAAAACCGTAAATGAAACTAAGACAGTCAAATACAGTTTAGCAATGTTTTTCACTTCGAAAATGTAGTCCATGAAGATGTAAGGCTGTTGACTTTAACAGACGGCACCCATCCTGTCGATTTCCTACGTACTGGTCCTCTTCAAAGTGTTTCTAAGTACAAGTAAAACAACAAAAGTGATTATTGATATGAAAAGTTGCCTTGTAAATATGGAGAACCCATTACAGTGCTTAAAAATAAATGTTCGCAGAAGTAATGCTGTATTACCTCGCTTCACACGTTTCGATGAAATGCACAGGCTACAACAGACACCATGCCAGAAAGCGCCGAAACATTTTGGTCCCATGATGCCCCTTAACTCTACTACACCTGGGCATACCGTGCACAGGCATTTAAAGGCCGTCACAGTACCCACTACGATCGGGAATGAGCACGAATGACCATCGGCTTACGAGCACCACGCTACAAATATATTCGTCTAAAAAATCAGCTATATAACGTAACAACCTGAGATCCGCAAGATATCTGCAGAGAAATCAGAGAAAATCACAATGCTTCGCTTGCCACGTACACAAAATCCGCTCTCCCCAGAAGAAGCACTGCGTTCTTTAGTCCCAAATAATCAGTAGCGAAAAAAGAAACTGAGAAAAAAAAAAAAAGAAACAAGAGACACACACGATGTGTGCTTCCCGTGATAAAGCAAAATAGGTGGTTTACATTACGATTTGTAGCTAATGTAAGACTATTTCGCGGCGAACCACCTTCGTCAGTCCTTAAAATAAGGGTATCACTCGCATAGACTGCGCCGATCAAAACGGCAAAAGCCTATGCGACGCGCGCTCGCAAACCATAGGCTACTCAGACAGCATCGGTGCAGTGCTTAGTTCGTGAGCGAACGTAGGTACGTGAGCGAGGAACAGAGAATACTTTCTTATTTAAATGAAAAACACGGTGCGATAGTCTAAACTTTCTTGACACTTACCTCGCAAATGTAGGAGATATCCGTTGCCTTCCAGTGATACCGCTTTACTTGGGCTTCCCATCTCTTCCTTCACTCTGGGTCCCGGGGGAAGCGTAAACAACGAAGCCCTTTACGCGTCGGTCCGGTGCACATGGGAACACAACAGCCCGTCATGTCGACTCGATGCACTTGACAAGCTTGTCATTCATGCGGCTGAACACTGTCCAGCAAGTAGAAGCGTCAGCGAAGCATCCGCGCGCACTGTGTCTCGAACTAAGCACCGGCACCAAGCAATCGCAACCGCTCGCTGTGATTCAAGATGGCGTCGCAGCGAGAAAGCGGCGGCGCGGGGGCGGTCAAAGGATGGCACCACCCTGAACAGCGGCGCTGGCATCGAGGCAGCCCACCTGGTCGCGCATCGTGGCGCCATCTCTCGAAGGAGGCGGCGCAAAACCCACGCCGCGAACCAGTGTTGCCAGGTTTGGCTATTTAGAGCCAAATTGGGCTACGGGAAAAATTTTTTGGCGTCGACTTGGACGAGTTGGTTATGTGGCTATATTTGGGCTACTGAAAATGTGCGACTTGGCTTTTTTTGGGCTATAAGTGGCACCCTTATCCACGCTCCAGAGGTGGCTCTCATCGGGTAGAAGCAAATCTCCAAGGCTATGTTTTACCTGGCTGAGCGTCTGTGCGTGCGCGAAATGACCCCCCTCCCTTCCCCCCCACCCCGCCTTCCCTTCCCTCTCTGCGCCGTTGTCTGAGCCGGTGGCTTTGATCTTTGACGCACTTAAACATAACACCTCGCTTGACCGTTACGCACCCGATTCCCGGGCATCGGGATGAACCTGGGAGTAGTGGGTTTTTCACAGTACAGTGTACTAACATGGCTATGCTCAAGAAGGGAGTGCTCACGTTGGTTTCGACGGGAATTCAAGGCGCAGGCTCCTTTCCCAAGCGCATCATCCCTGAAGAAAGCCGAACGCCAAGCCGGGGCACGCTTGTACCCATTTGAACCAGTGGGTGCCCGGCGGCGATGGGAATCGAACCCATAGCCTCCCACAGCCGAGGCGGGCGCTCTACCACATAGGGTCGGGGCCGTCGGGCGATCGTGGCACCGACATGAAAAAAGGGAAGCACGGGTGGATGACACACTCCATTGTGTTCATGGCCATGTCTTCCGGATGAAGTATCGCGCCGGGCACAGCTTTCGACCTACTACTCCACGTTTCTGGCGCAAAGCTTTACTTCCAATTTTCTTTTCCTGCTAGACGAATTTTTCTTCGTGCTTACATTCGAGATTCCCTTCGATAGGGTGGACGTAAGATCGGATCCTCCTTAGAGAGGAGAATCCAAGCATGGGGAAGTGGGCCACGTATGTATGTGAGAACGTATAAAAAGAATGAGAGCAAGACCCTGAGCCAAAGGTGGGTCCTGGTGCTTTTACTTCTAGATGGTTTGACCGTAACGTCACGGATGCAGATACTTAATCTGCTAATATCGAAACATGCATGTTTGCCACGATGAGATCAGTGCACCACGTCACATGAATTTCACCCACCGTGTTAGCTTAGCTTACCTTGTGAGGTGTCATGCTGCTGGCTCGAGGACGCGGGTTTGATTCCCGGCTACGGCGGCCGCATTTCGTTCAAGGCCAAATGCAGGAACACCCGTGTACTTAGATTTAGGTGTACGTTAAAGAACCCGAGGTGGCTAAAATTAATCCGGAGTCCCCCACTGCGTCATGCCTCCCAATCATATCGTGGTTTTGGCACGTAAATTAAACCTCACCAATTATTTTTTTAAACCTCTTTGGCTCTAACCTAGCACAAAACTGGGCTCGATTCGTGGTAACGCGTGAAGTTCGTAAGCTAGAAGAAGTGATTGCGGTTATGGCTTTCTCTCAACTAACATGTGTAATAAGATTGATTCATTCTCAGAATTAATTCTCAGGATGACACCAGTTTCGAGATATTAATTCCCGAACTTTGCGGAGAAATGCATTGGCGTTCCAGTTAGGTTCTTAACAAAACGTCGCTTTATGCATTGAAATACAAAATTAACTGGAACGCCAATGCATTTCTCCGCAAAGTTCGGGAATTCATATCTCGAAACTGGTGTCATCCTGAGAATTTATTATAAGTGGATCCGCCTTGCGAACTCCACGGCTACAAGTTGTAAATTGCAATATGCACCATCAGGTAATTAGTTAAAAAATTATTTAGGGAATTTTTGTGAATTCGTCGATTATGCTTTCCAATTTTTTATGCGAGTAATGTCCGCCTCTTCGAGTAGACCAGGTCATGAACTAGAATTGGGCTATCTGCCACAGGCAACCTTAAATAAATTTTGAAAGTGTTCGCTGAAACACCCTGTATATATATATATATATATATATATATATATATATATATATTATGCACCAGTTTCCTTCACCCACAAAGATCACGTACTCGTGACGCTTGCGGCAGAAAGGATGTTCCACATCCGCTACCTAGGTTTGTGAGTGGTGGCGCTGGCTAACACCCCCAGAGTTAGTTCTAGTTGTAAAACATAAATAACCCAGAAAGTGGATGGGAGAACGGCGTCGCCCGTGCTCATCGGTAACAACATCGCACACGTAATGCAAGACGTGGGTTTGTTCCCCACCTGCGGCTAGTTGTTTTTTCATCTATTTTCATTTTCATGAATTTATCATTGCCTTATTTTAAATAATAGGTACACTTAATTTCCCCTAGGTTGTCCTTGGTGTCATTGTTGGTTGGCTTCCTCTGATGTAATTAATAAAAATCGGGTCCCTGAGTTCCCTTTCTTCTCGTTCTTATATACACACACACACACACACACACACACACACACACACACACACACACACACACATACATATATATATATATATATATATATATATATATATATATATATATATATATATATATATATATACAGGGTGTCCCGCTATCACGCAGCACGATTTAAAAAAAAAGAGTACCGGCGTTGCGCGAAGCCAAACTAGTGCGTATTATTTTAAGTACAGTGGAGTAGCCGCCCGTAATTTTTTCGTTATTGAGAGTTAATTGGATAATTGTAAATAATTATCTAACACGAGAAGTACTGTCCTAATTATCAAAGGGTCAATGAGAAGATTGTAGAGCAACATAAAAAACTCCCGATACAGCTTTCTGTTGCTGAATACCTGCTACATAAATGTGTTTTTCCGAGCGTGAAAGGAGCCTGCGAATACACGCAATGTGCCTCGAGCGGCCAGTCGCACGGAAATTCTGCGTGTATTCGCGGGCGCCTTTCACACTCGGAAAAACACATTTATGTAGCAGGTATTGAGCAACAGAAGGCTGTATGGGGAGTTTTTCATGTTGCTCTACAATCTTCTCATTGACAGTTTTATAATTAGGACAGTACTTCTCCAGTTCCAGTTAGACAACTAATTAAAATTACCTAATAAATCTCAGTAACGAAAAAATTACTGGCGGCTACTCCGCTGTACTGGAAAAAATACGCACTAGGTTTGCTTCTCGTAACGCCGTTCCTGCTTTTTTAAATCGTGCTGCGTGATAGCTGGGACACCCTGTACCCTGTATATATATATATATATTTGTAGACCCATGAGCTATAAAAAGAAGGCAAAAATATATCTTGGACCAAACAGACTCACGCCACCTTCAGCAACCTCAATTTGCAAAGAAGTGCATATGAGCTAAGAGTTCCTTAAATAAACATTCAGAACGTCTCGTGGAGTTTTTCTGTATTTCGATTTCACTAGGTGGTGCATCCGTAACCGCCTTGCTACAGCCCTATCATTACAATTATACACATTCCTTGTAAACTTGGTACTAAAGGCGTTGGAACTGCCTTCGTTTGTGAAATTTACTTTTTGCTGAACATCAGAGTCAAATCAAAAAGGCATTATTCGCAATCAAGAACATCAATATATTTAGTATCACGGCCATGTAGTACCAACGGTTCGTTATGGTGCAAATAAATAACTGAAACGTAGCTGCAATAAATTTTTCCGTTTTATTTCCTCTTGCAGTCTATCTCCGAAAAAGAATGCAAGTCTATGAAACTGCAGAGAAACGCATAGAAATGAACGTCTGCCTCTATTGACGTAGTCAGCACAACATCATGAAGCAACACCACCTGTTCTCTTGAGCGAATGTTGCTATGGAAAAATATCCACTTCCTGGGTGCCGGCAGATAGGGCTGGAGAAGGGCAATTATGAAAAAATGGGTCGCATAGTACCGTTTAGCGAATTCATGGCCGTGAGATGAGCAACAAGTTTTGAATACTGCAAGCAAATTTGGCACACTCTTTTTTGGCCAAGGTGCCCCAAGGGAGTCTATAGCCGCTGAATTCAACATAGCTCTCAAGTTTTAAATCAAAGTTCACTATATCGGTTATCTTTTTCTTTCATATTAAGAGAGCCTCAAGGCGTAATTTACGCCGGCGTACGATAGAGAACGCCATTAAAAAAAACTTCCATTCGTTTCCCAAAAATTATCAGTTGACTTATTGCGAATATATGAATATACGCCTGCGACGCCCACTACCGCGATATGTATCTATTTATTCAACTAGTTTGTTTCCCAATATTTCATTAATGACGTATCTTGTTGATCTTTATCAACGGAAAGGGCCATCGAACGGTTGGTATACCAGTACGCAGTGAAAAATAAATTATGTCGCCAAAATGGTAAATGTAGGGCATTAATCGTACATTCCACGAAAGACGCCAATAAAAATTGGTGCAAGTTCCCATGAGCGTGCATGAAGTCAGATTACGAACAGTATTGATCGCTTTTTGTAATAGACGTTGATTGTGTGAACTGCATTTGATTCGTTTTAACTCAACCTATTATAAAAATTTTAAGCGTCTACAATAAATAAGTTAATTGCAGCACGGCAGGGAATATTTTTTAGTGTTAATGAAAGATCGACATCAAATGTTATGCTCCATGTGACAAGCATGCTTTCCGGCAAAATATATACGTTTTTTTCTCGTTTGTGGTCAATATAAATATGTACACATGAATCATTTTACAAGATGCGAAGGCATTCGACAATACAGCTTGTAAACTTGAAAGTGAGTGGAAAGTGATTGATTGAAATGTTTTCCGTGCACTGTAATGCATCCCTGTTAAAATTCACTGTCAAGCGGCAAATGCTGAAAACATGCGTAATGAACTAGAAAAGAAAACAGGACGAACATATCGCATCCTTTTGCGCTTTTTCTGTCGCGACGATTTCCCCAAGTAAGAAATGATAAATGCTGCTGAACTCTTAGTACGAAGTACACCCCGGATGAATAAGTGGCACTTTCACTTTAGCCGCAGATTGTTGTCGTAATTAGGACCTTTAAAGGAACCAGATCGTGCTAATTCCATGAAAGACCCGACAGTAAAAACAACCTCTGCTTTGCGAGACTTAATCTCTAGAACGCCTAGTAGCCATGTAACGACGCGTTTTGTATTAATGGAGCTACAGGAGCAAGTCTCACGGTGCTGTAAGACATAGTCATCGAAGTCGTTGAATACTGTTAATTCCATCTTTCGCTTATCTCACTTGTACTCTAAGTGTGGCACCAGTAGAACCATGCACTTTCACTTGAGAACAACGACAGCAGGTCAGTTTATATAAAGCAGACAGTTGCCAGACGCGTAACCACTAGGAATGCCTTAATTTTTACAATAGGCTTATGGAGAGAGAGAGAGAGAGAGCAAGGAAGGAAAGGCAGGGAGGTCAACCAGATATGCGTCCGGTTTCGTACACTACACTAGTGGTAAGGGAAACGGCAATAGAAAGAGGAAAGAAGGAAAGGAGTGAGTACTGAGTACACGTTAGATGATGTACAGGGACGCTATAAGCGGTCCCTTAAACCGGTGCACTTCAAGTAGTGTGCTAGTGCCCGAATTGATTTTTGTGCCAGTGACAGGTGTAGCCACGGTCCGAGTATATTTGACTCAGAGAACGGCATTGAGTCCAGTCGGTTTAAAGTTGTCCTAGGCGAAACACACAGACAAGAAGACCCTAGAGCACACGTTTAATGTGGTTAGATCTCGTTGGTCATTTTAAACCAGTACCTTCCCCATAGATCAGCACTGTTAGAATGCAGTTACTGTTGACCTTTCTTTTCAACATTGGCAGGTGGCCGGACATTACTTGTGAGCACTCCATATGTCCCTTGTGCTATGTAAGACAAACAGATAAGTGCGCATATGGCGAAAGAAAATGGTTATGTTGTCTTAAACCGTAGAATACTGAAGGGCTACCTTTGCTCATCCCGATGGAAAGTTGTCAGTTCTGTGGCAGCTGTAGTTGGCCTTTTGCGGCCTTGGTAAGGTGTGTACGGTGCGATGTATTTTGCTAAGCTGGTGGAAAGTTCAGATCAGGTGAAACTGCGTTGGAATGCGATTATAGGTTTTCCTGAAGCCTAAGTCACCACACGTCAGATTATCGCGGCTTCCGAGGTCTGCTAAACACTTCATCAAAAATGTACGCCAATCTGACAACTGAAAATAAAAGACAGTGAAGTGGTATAAGTGAGTTGCCACATAATTTCCAAGTACAAGGGAGATATCTCCTTGCTCGCTCAGCGCCTCGCACGAACGTAGCAAGTTGCCTTGGGTTTTCGTGGCTGGCTGTTTTTACTGACGGCTGTGGCAGCTCTCACGTAGGGTGCGTTCGCGCGAGGGCACGGCTGCTGGGTTTAGTCGCGCCAATGACCCAGGCCACGTTGCAGGCACACTATCACCTTTCAATGTTGCAGCTCGCCAAACTCCTAACTGAACACCAACGTGAAGCGTATATGATCGCCAACGTAGACGATCGTGAAAATGGGCCCGAAATATCGATGCCCACTTGTTCAAATGGCAGGCGAGGCGGGGGCAGAGGTTGTAGAAGACCCAGTCGAGCAGTCGTAGGGCTTAGCGTTGACATTGTTCGCAACTGGTGACGTAGTGCTTTAACTGTGTCTCGCATTCTGGGCCAGTAAAAAAGCCAGCTGATCCTACGTCCGATGGTGGAGTGGCCCGCATCAGTCCCAGACTGATTCCTCAGGACCCAAATAAAGTTCTTCATACCATATACCGCGCCCTGTAGGAATCGATGTTATGCGAAGCGGTGTGCGGGGAGCCTACCAAGGCCGGTATTTTGTAGCGATGTCTATCCGGTAATAATGCCTTTTCGCGCTTATCGCGCTTTGTAAGTGGTCGGAGCGACGGTCCGCTCACGTTATCAACGGGATCAGCCGGCGGTGAGCGGTGGATGATAAGACTAGAGTAGAATAAGTCATAATGCCTCGCTACAAAATCGCGGCCCAAGGTATAACGAAACGACCATGAGAGCACCACGACGTAGATGGCTGTTTCATGACCTACATGACACGCATGGCATGACATTCATGTCATGAGTCCTCAGGAGTCCCTTTAGATGCGGTTAAGAGACCTTAAGGCAAAGTCCTTACTTATGCTCATGAATATGACTAGGATCCTCCAACTTAAGCCTTTTCCTTCACTTAGTACCAGATCCGAACCCCTTCCATTGTTTTTTTAGTGTTGATAATTATACGCTCAGTCATCGTCATTTTTGCTGAGGCATGCTCATTACTATGACTTCTACCATCATTCTTTAGGGTTTCCTTGACTTACTACCCTCGTCCGAGGCCACTTCAGTGGTTTTTGAGTGTTGATATTTTTTCGCTGAGTCACTGTCGTTTTTGCTGAGTCATGCTCATGACTATGACTTCCTTTAGTGTTTCCTTCACTTAGTGCCCACGTCAGAACCCATTCGAGTGGTTTTTGAGTGTTATTCTTTTTTCCCTGAGTCATTGCCATTTTACTGAGTCATGCTCATGACTATAACATCTACCACCATCTTTTAGCGTTTCCTTCACTTAGTACCCATGTCAGAACCAATTCAGTGGCTTCTGAGTGTTATTCTTTTTTCGCTCCGTCATTGTAATTTTTGCTGAGTCATGCTCATGATTATGATATGGTTGCAGGAAGAAAGCAGGCCGACGAGTGTAAAATAGTTTATATTTAAAACTGTTGTATATCGGCGTTCAGGCAACGACCAGAGTCTTCGTCTTCCTCTTAGTTCGTGTCACCTTCTTCTTTCACTTTATCGTAACAACACCCTCCCGGCGGGGTTACATCCGTCCCGGTGCAAGTTATAGAGCCTCACTTAATGGGGGGACATATGGCTTGAGCCTAGCGACATGAACAACATCGCTGGTGACGTTGGGAGAAACTGAAGGCTGACCATCTGGGGCGATCTCGTATGTCGCGTAGGACAGTGCACGTAAGATCTGGTACGGACCAGAATAACCGGAAAGCAGCTTTTCCGACAAGCCGATGCGGCGTGAAGGTATCCAGAGAAGGACAAGGGAACCAGGCGAAAAATGGTGGTCTCGGTGCCGCAGGTCGTAGCATCGCTATTGAGATGCATGCGAGACTGTGAAGCGATGACGGGCGACCTCTCGGGCCTGGGCGGCTAAGGCAATAGCATCGCGAGCGTAACCACTGCTTGGTGATTGTACTGCGGAAGGTAGCAACGTGTCGAAGGCCAAGGTGAGGTCACGGCCATACAAAAGGTAAAATGGTGATAATCCGGCAGTGTCATGACGGGACGAGTTGTACGCGAAAATGATGTATGGTAAAGCGACGTCCCAGTCGCGGTGATTGTCGAAACGCACATGGCCAGCATTTCAGTTAGTGTGCGGTTGAGTCAATCGGTGAGACCGTTCGTTTGAGGATGGCACGCGGTAGCAAGCTGGTGTTCTGTAGAGCAGGAGCAGAGCAGACATTCGACGACCTTCGATAGAAAGTAACGGCCGCGATCCGCGAGTAACTGGCCAGGGGCGCCGTGGTGCTGGATGGCGTCGTATAGTAAGAAAGCCGCGACATCTGTAGCGCAGCTGGTTGGAATCGCTCGTGCGATGGCATATCTGGTGGCATAACCTGTTGCTACAGCAATCCATTTGTTTCTTTTAATGGAAATTGGAAAGGGGCCAAGGAGGTCGAGGCCCACAATGACGAAGGGCTCTGTAGGGATATCAATTGGTTGAAGCAGAGCAGCAGGAGGCATAGCAGGCGTCGTCCGGCGCTGACACAGGTCGCAAGAAGCGACATAATGGCGCACAGAGCGATAAATACCGTGCCAGAAGAAGCGGCGCCGCAGGCGGTCGTAAGTACGAGTGATGCCCCGATGGAGCGTCGTGATGCCCAGATGGAGCAGTAGGAGCGTCGTGAAGTTGCTGGAGCACGGCCAGTCGAAGGTGCTTTGGAACTTAGAAGGAGCTCCGGGCTATCAGGACGAACGCTACGACGGTATAAAGTTCCATCACGCAAGGTGAACATCCAGAGGGACGGGTCATTGGGCGAGGATTTTAGGCGTTCCATAAGTGTTCGAAAGACAGCATCTAGGCGTTGCTCGTCGCCAATATGGAGAAAGCCGGAGAGGGAGAAAAAAAAACACCGCATATCCACGGGGTGAATGATGATGAGTGGGCGAAGCTCCGGAGGGAATCATCGGTAAACCGTGAATCTTCCGTGTAATACGCCCAGTCTCGCCGCACTAAATCGAACGATTGACTTCCACCAATGACACGCGCCATATGTGACGTCATTCCTATTTTATAACAGCGCCCTTCATTATAATTGCAATCTCCCGCTTAAGGGGACGCTAGCACAAACGCGTTAGAAACATGCAGTACTCTCTAGTAAGGGGGAGAGGCCACAGCGTCTTACGCAGCCGTTTACACATGCCGGAACGTGCACCGCGTTTGCCGACGCCATCACATGACTGCTGAGAGAGTATAACCCCCATATTCATAAACGCTCCTCGACTTGAACTTGACTTGCCACCGCCTTCAACGCGTTTCGAACGCGCTGCCCAAGGCGGTGGCAAGTCAAGTTCAAGTCGAGGAGCGTTTATGAATACGGGGTAAGGCGGAGAGGCCACAGCGTCTTACACCAGCTTCTTACACGGGCCGTAACGCGCTAGCACAAACGCGTTAGAAACGCGCAGTCTTTCGTTAATGTTGGGTATTTATTGTCATCGTGGTGCGTGTGTCCATGTGCGCTTCGTGGCGTAGTGGTTAGCGCCGCGCGTTCGGAAGCGAGGGGTCCCTGGTTCGATTTCGCGCTACGGACACAACTTTCGGAAATTTTTTTCCATAAAAGTAGACGTGGCAACCTACTACTACTACATACTACAGAGGAGGGACAGACCCACACCCTAAGGAGCTTCGCCCCTAATACTGATGTCCGAGTCTGCATCGGTATCGTCCGGTTGATGCACAGGATTGCGGGACAGGCAGTCAGGGTCTTTATGCAGGCGCCCTGACTTATACGTAATAGAAAATGTATATTCTTGTAGACGCATTGCCCAACGTGCAAGTCGTCCAGTTGGGTCCTTCAAAGTGGAGAGCCAGCAGAGGGCGTGATTGGTTACGACGCAGAAGCTCCGCCCATACGAGCACGAGACATTCCTCTCAGTGATGGAGCAATTTTGCTCGGGCGTGGAAAGAAGGCGGCTGGCGTAAGCGATGGCATGGTCTTGGCCCTGCTGACCCGGAGCGAGGACAGCGCCCATGCCATGACCACTCGCTTAAGTTCGTACTTCAGTGGGCACAGAAAGGTCAAAGTGTGACAGAATCGGGGAAATTGTAAGTCGCATCAATAAGGGTAGAGAAGGCTGTCCACGGCAGTGCTGCCCAAGAGAGACATCTTTCCTAAGAACGTGAGTAAGAGGGCGAGCGATGTCGGCAAATGTTTTCACAAATCGCCGGAAATAAGACCAGAAGCCAAGAAAACTACGGAGATCGTTTATTGAACAAGGAACAGAAAAATTCCGCACGGCGTGAACTTTCTGTAGATCAGGTTGGATTCCGGCGGTGTTTACGAGATAGCCGAGCATGGTAATTTCACGGTGGCCGAAATTGCACTTGGACGAGTTTAGCTGAAGGCCAGCCTTGCGGAACACGGAGAGTTTAGTCGTCAGGTGCCGCAGGTGGCTCTCAAAGTTCAGCGAAAACACAATCACATCATCGAAGTAACAGAGGCATGTAGACCACTTAAAGCCGCGCACAAGAGAGTCCATCAAGCGCTTGAATGTAGCTGGCGCATTGCATAATCCAAAGGGCATGATTTTAAATTGGTACAGACCCTCCGGTGTGACGAAGGCGGTTTTCTCGCGGTCCATCTCATCGACGCTAATCTGCCAATAGCCGGAGCAAAGGTCAATTGATGAAAAGTATTGGGATCCGTGAAGGCAGTCAGGAGCGCCGTCAATGCGAGGCCGGGGTTAAACATCATTATTTGTTATCCTGTTGAGGTGATGGTATGGTAGTCAACGCAAAAGCGCCACGAGTCGTCTTTTATCTTTACTAAGACAACCAGTGATGCCCACGGGCTACTGGAAGGCTACATGAGGTCCTTTTCAATCATCTTGTAGACCTCTTTCTGTATGATGGTCCTTTCTGTTGCGGAGACACGATATCGCTGAAAGGCATCGAGTATGGGAATGTAGAAGAAAGTGGAGCAAAACACTGATCGAAATTGTCTTTGTCACACTCCGTCGTCGTCAGAGGAAGGCGGGTCTGCATCTGTGTGGCGACATCCAGACTTGTAGGAAATGACGAAGCCGTACTCCTTTAGTCGAAGAGCCCAATGTACCAGTCCATCACTTGGGTCACGGAGTTTCACCAACCAGCATAAGGCGTCGTGGTCCGTAACGATAGTGAACGAGCGTCCGTATAGATATAGGTATAGTAAATTTGTGGACAGCGAAAACAGCTGCCAAGCATTCTTGTTCGGTGACATTGTAATTGCGGTCCGCCTTAGTCAAACAGCAGGTACCACTGAGCTTAGTGTCACAAGATGGCGGCGCGGCACCCCCTTCCTTCTCTGGCTTCTGGATTGGATTGGCGCGTCTCGCTACATGCTTGCGCTCGTATTTTTCCGGGCACAGATCGGTGTGTGCCTGGTTTTCGCACTGGGATTTGAACCGATCGCTCGTTGCTCGCGCTAAAGACTGCGAGACCAAGTGAGCGTCTGCTAGCGCAGAAGTGGCGGAGTGGTTTGCCGCGCTCTTACCGTTTAAGCACGTAGGAATTCCAGAAAAATTCATGCAAGGAAAGGGTCAAAACTGCGCTTTATTTTATTTTACTTTGAGATGTAATTTCATACTTTATTTGCCTCACGTACTGCGTAAGCAAAAGCGCAGACGCGTGGCTGTTGAAGGAGATGACCGGCGACTTGCTTGCTCTGTCGGAGCACGCCATCCACTGGAATAACTACGCCCGTGAGGTCGTGCGAGACGAGCTGCTGGCGCAACCTCCACTCGGTGGCCCCGGGAAGATAGTAAAAATTGACGAGTGCCTTCTTCGCGGTAAGAGAAAGTACAATCGTGGCCGCCAGATAACGGGCGACAATGTTCTGCCGAGCCGCCAAAATTACAGCGGTGTTAAAGATCGTGGACTATGGGTGTTCGGCATCGCCTGCACGACAATGGGAAGTTGCGACTTTTCAAGGTCTACCGTCTAAAGGCGGTGATGCTAGGCGCCATTATTGCAGCCAATGTTCAACCGGCGACCATTATTCACGGTGACGAATGGGCCGCATGCAACTGTGTGCCACATTTAGTGAATGCTGATGGGGCGAGCCTCAATCTGCATTGGGAGGCAGTAAAACATAGAGTGAACTATGTGGACTCCACCACAGATGCTCACACGCGAAAAATAGAAAGTTATTGGCAAAAAGTGAAGAAACACATCGTCAGCGCCGGGTACAGGGCATCTGCACCGCTGCTGGAGTCCCACCTGACATGTCTGTGGCGGCAGTAAATAAAAGGCCACGTGCGCTGCAGAGACTTTTTTTTCGATTGCTTGAAGCGATAAGTCGACACTACCTAATAGTCTTTCCTGCCGTTCTTAGAAGCCATTGCTCGGCGCTACCCAGTGTGAAGGTGCATGGCATATTAAAAGAAAATAAAACACACTTTTCTGAGCCTTTGCTTCTATGAATGTTTTACGGCATTCCTCCGTGGTTACACTGTGGGCGCGCGGTAAATCACTCTTCACTTCACGCTCACTTTGTTTCGCAGCCTTGCTTTAATGCGAGCAACGGCATGGAAAGCCCAGTGCGAAAACCAGGCGCACATGTACCTATGCTTACACGGTAAGCGCGCGGCGAAAACGTCGCCACTTCTGCGCTAGCAGACTTGGTCTCGCAGCCTTTAGCGCGAGTAACGAGCGACCTGTTGAAAGCCGAGTGCGAAAAACCAGGCGCACACCCATCTGTGCTCGGAAAAATGCGAGCGCAAGCACGTAGCAAGCCGCGCCAATCCAATCCAGATGCCAAAGGAGGAGGGGGAGTGCCGCGCCACCATCGTGTCACGCTTATAAGCTCAGCGATACCGAAAGAGCGACTAGCACAAGCCACAACGTGTTCCGCTCCTTGATGACGTTGCACTAGTACAGCACTGATGCCAATGCCACTCGCATCAGCGTTCACTTGCGGAGGCGAGGATGCATCGAGGTGACGCAATATGGGCCCCGGGATTATTAAAAATTTTAGCTGGCAGAATGCGTCGTCGCAAGCCGATGTCCAGTTGAAAAGGACGTCTCTTTGGAGAAGACATGTGAGGGGCCGTACACCACGTCACCGAACCCTGGGACGATGGGACTAAAATACGAGCACAGTCCCAAGAAACAGCTCAACTCCCGCACTGATTCGGTGCTTCGAAGGAGCTGACTCCCTCAATCTTCTGTGGATCTGGAGTCACACCGTTTTTGTCGACCAGATGCCCAAGCACTAACGTCTCGGTTTCACCGAAACGACATTTCCTGAAATTAAGGATCAAGCCGGCCTTTTTGACACAATCCAGAACAAGGCTGAGACGTCTGTTATGTTCACTCAATGTTCTGCCAAAAAACGTCCACATCGTCGAGGTAGCACAAGCAAATTTCCCATTCAAGTCCTGGGAGGATAGTGTCCATAAATCGTTAGAATGTTGCTGACGCATTACAAAGGCTGAACGGCATAACGTTAAATTCACAAAGGCCATCTGATGTCACGAAGGCCCTTTTCTCCTTATCGTCTGAGTGCATGGGTATCTACCAATACCCTGATCGCAAATCCAATGATGAGAAGTAGGCAGTGCAATGCACACAATCGGTGACATCATCTATTCTAGGAAGCGGATACACACCCTCTTTTGGTGACCGCGTTGAGCTTCCTGTAATCAACGCAGAACCGCCACGATCCATCGTTTTTCCTTCATACGATTAGTGGTGCTGCTCACGAACTAGAGGACTCTTGAGCAACACTTTTCTGTAGCATATCTTTCACCTGTTCAGCGATAACTGTCCTCTCTGTCGAAGACACAGGGTAAGGCTTTTACCGAATAGGCGTGCAGATTGGTGTCAACTCCGTGGCGAGCACGATAACGGGAAGTGGAGCCTGCTTGTCACCTTGTGTGAAATCGAACACAGAAAAATGTGCCAGCAAAACCTGTACAAGAGCGTGGCGCTCATGTGAGGGCAGCGCCTTGTTTATCATCCGTAGGATCTGCTCTTCAGATGTGCTTCGGTGGACATAGCAAGTATGAGACTGCTCCTCTTCATTTAGAACTGTAATGGAGCTGTAAGTGGTATCGTGAAATTCAGCGACCTTCATATTGCGCGGGAGAACAGCAGCGATGGAAGAACAATTGAAAGCCCTCAAATTTCAGGCGCCATTCTTCTATTCTCACGAAAGAGCGCGGCAGAAGTACACCTGTCTTCGCGCAACTCGATGCAAGTGCTTGGAATTGTAGGTCAAACGATGAAAGGTCGGCAACAGTGACATTGACCGGGACACGTGACAGTGACCAAAGCGGTAGCAGCAAATCGTTCGAAACAACACACTAGTTTTTCTCCGGTAAGGATGTGTCGGCAAGAGTGGGGAGAAGCGTGCTATTAAATGCAATTTCGCCTGTGCCACAGTTAACGGAAGCACCACAATCCTGAAGAAAGACAATCCCGAGAATCACATCATGAGTACAACTGGGTAGTACGAGGAATTCTGTTTTAAGATCTGCTCCTCCGAATAAAACCGTTGCAACACAAATACGAACGGGAATAAGGCCCTCTCCACTTGCACCACGAAACGTCACACCATCATTCCACGAGAACACAACTTTCTGACTCAACATTCATTGAAAATCACACTCATGACGGAAACGGTAGCACCAGTATCCACTAATGCAGTTGCAGGTTTACTATCGATTAACACACACACTTTGTCCTTCACCATCATAATAGGCCGAGGAATATTTCGCAAAAATGCCGACTGTCCGGCGACTATACGTCCATCGGCCGCACTGGCTAGTTTCCTGAAGACGGCGGTGACGTAGAACGTCACTGTGGTGACTTTGAAAGGCGTTGGGGACTGGTTGGTGGCGTCAGGCTGCGGTCGGAAGCTGGCGAGCCACTCCTGTTATGTTGACGGAAGGTAATCCTGGGTGGTGCGCCTCTGGTGCTTGCAGGAACAGGGTCAGTCGGCCAGTGGTCGTCATAAATGTCAAGTTCAAAATTAGGCCAAGCCGGTGGTGTACCATATGTTGTCTGTTGGCGCCGGCGACAAAAACAAGCAATATGTCCTATTGCGCCTCCGTTGTAGCAAACAGGCGATGCGCGACCGACGCTATAGGCTTCGTAGTCGAGCCTGGAACGCAACGAATAATAAACACGATCTTCCGGTCGAGGTTGGTTAGAAGCACAACCAAGCTGGTCGACATCCGCCCCTTTGGCGTATCGTTTGAGTTCTTCGCGGGCAATTTGCCTTACAGTTCCCGCAAGGTCAACCTGAAAACTGTAGTTGTCATCAACGCTTGCAAGCGTCGTGTACTGAGGTGCTACACTTCTTTCCGAATACGCAATTGTAAACATCCTCGGCTACGCCTTTGAGGCGTCCAACTTTGTCCTCTTCGAACATTCGCGGATTGACCGTTTTTCATAGCTTCAGGATCGCCTCCATGTAAGTAGTACAGGTCCCACCTGGAATTTGAGCGCGCTGAAGCAATGTTTGCTCCACCCACTTCCTTTTCATGGTGGAATCTCCAAAGCACTGTGTGAGGTCATTAACGAAGCTCTCCCACGTTGGGAATGTATATTCATGCTTCTAGAATAACACTAGCGCAGCGTCTGTAAGGAACAGAACGACACTGTGTAGCTGAGCCATGGAGTTCCAGCCGTTGCACTTGCTCACACTCTTGTACTGGGTGAGCAATTCCTCCACGTCCTCGCCGAATTTTGCTGAGAAAGGGCGGGGCTCCATCTGATGCATTCAGGCGCCAGTTGTCCGCGCTGTAGCAGCCAGAGATGGCTGTTGGTCGCCGCTGTGGGACATCGGGATCTCCAGGGGTGTCGGAGGCAGTCGAGCGAGGCGTCGACTTCGGCGTGCGACTTGCTGAGGCCAACAAAAAATTTCATTTTTTGTTTGTCGAACAACTCAGCACCTCCGCCACAAAACTGTTACGGTTACGGTTGAAGTGGCTTTATTTACAGAACGAGGTTGATGGTCAGGTAAATATGGCGTCGATATATAGGCTGCGCCAGCTAACGTCTTCTTCCTTTCTCCTTGCCTGGCTCATGCCATAGCAATATTAAATAATATTGGAGACAGGACTGCTCCTTGGGGAACACCACAAGTCTGTTTGTATTTAGATGAGGAGCAACCTTACTAAAAGCAATGAAATTCCCTTGAGCTCAAAATGTTGCCAACCACGCAATAATATATTTTGGGAAGTTATGACTTAGCAAGATATTCAGTAAAATGGAATGTTCAACGCTGTCATATGCTTTAGCTATATCTAATGTCCCTAAAGCTGAATATTGTCTCCTTTTTCGGGCAAGTTGTATACGGCTTTCTAAATCTGCATGAGCACACCATATGGAGCAAACGACTCTGAAGCCGATTTGATTTGGATTTATTAATAAATCATCCGTCATCCAGATAGTAATTCTACAATGTAATACCCTTTCAATGAGATTGACTATATTAGAAGTTAGAGAAATAGGTCTGATATTTTCTATGGTATAGCCTGCTCCTTGCTTTTTAGGTATCAGGAATACTTTAGCTACTTTCCAATCGTATGGTATCCAGGCGTTGCTAATAAATTTTTTATAGTGTTTAGAAGATCACAAGGAGATAGATCAAATAAAATTTAAGCATATTGTCACGAGGATAATTAATCGGGGCTCGCCGAAAGAGAACAGCCTTCTTTAATGATGGCTGACACTCAAGAGAACGCGCGCACACCTGCACCCTTCGTCGTCTTCTCTCTGGCGATCTTGTGCCTGTAGTGGGCAGCTTACTTCGCGTCAATATGAACAGTAATTCCATCAGGACCAGGAGCTGAGAAGGGTAAGTTTCTAATCACTTGAGCTAGTTCAGGTAATGTAACTTCAGCAAAGTCTGACGTTGTGGCTGGGTTTTGCAAATTAGCTGACATAGATGAAGTGAATCTACTCTCCAAGCCTTTAGCAATAAGTTCTAGAGATCTTGTCATTTCATCAGACGACAGATTTGCATAGTCGATATTAATTGGTGACTGCAGAATTTAGCGATATCTCATATATCTAAACAGCGCTTTTTTGTATTTCGGATTTGAGAGGAAATCGTACTGGTTCCTCTCGTATTCTTCTTTAGCCTGAGCAACTGTGCGTTTAAATATAGCAGCGTGAAATTTGTAGTCAGACCAATTTTTCGGGCACTGATTATAAAGAAGCTGCTTCCAAGCTGCCTTTCGTTGTCGGTGGTCTCTCGTACAGTGTGAATTCCACCAAGGGCTTTGAGATGCTCTATTCACAGATAGAATGCGAAATTCCGCGTTTTTGTATGTCCTTTTGATTACAGCACAAAGTTTACAGCACTAAGTTTACAGCGCTCTTCAGAATGGGAAGCCAAATGTATCCTTAGATCGGTTTCAGATTTATTTAATTGACAAATACTCGGACCTGAGTGCATGATTGAATCGTTGCGCAACCAATTTCAAACATCATTGGGAAGTGGTGACTGTTTTTTGCTTCTTCTTGAACATTAGATTGTTCTATTGTCTACGTTGTCGTCCTCCACCTACGTCTATGCAGTCTGCGAGCCATGGATCCACTGCTCAATACACTATGCATGTATGTTTCTATGTAAGCTTGTAACTAACCATTTTCCCACCTACCTACATGACTGTGTAATCAGGGGTCCAATGGATAGCCCGTCCGGCTGCTCTGCTCAAGTAACAGACTTTGAAGCCGACCATCGGACCCACTTGGGTCGCCGAGTGTGCGGCATTGTGTACATGCGTGCTGCTGTTCAACGTACCTCTTTCACGCCGACATGGGTCTCTGTAGATACGGGACTGGGCAAGTACTGCTGCTCTGAGAAAATATTTGACGCCTACTTGGCCTACTGTGCCAAGTCGGTCTGTGCTGGCTTCGAATGAACCTCTTTGATATATTTGCAAATACCGCCGAATAAACCTCTTTGAACCTATTTGCAAATACCGCTGTTCACGGAAGTATTTGCCGCCGTGAACGTGCCGCTCCAGAATGACGAAAGAGAGTGCGGCAGCACCCTCCTCACTATGACTGTCGGCGGAAATGCGTTTAGCACTCAATCAATATGGCTAAACAACGTATTGCCCCCATCGAAACAAGTTTTGCATCACGCGTGTATTCTAGCGAGATCCCTCTTTCGCGCTTCCCTAACAACACTCGGCGCCATCTTGCGCTGCCGCCGCAAAGCTTGCGCGTGGCCTCCGAAATGCGTGGGGTGCGGTGCGTGCGAACGCTTACAAAGGCGCCATGCGGAAACTGCGTTCCTCTCTCGCACTTTTTTCTGAACACGCTGCGTCATCGAATGTCACTGCCGAGAAGTGTGTGAGTAGGTTTCCGAGACGAGGAGCGGGACGTGCGGATGCCTGCGAACGCTGAAAGTTTTTTACCTGGCTGGCCACACAATGAGTGGCACATCGTCAATGACGCAAGTTGGCGCGAGGTTCATTGAAGAACGGAACATACCAAGTGGATTCATGGGGCCGATCGCTATAGCGTTGGCATAAAAGGCTTTCATTAAAAGGCGGTGTATTTGTGGCGCCGCCTGCTGATGCATCGGGTAGCTCTCCTTGGGGAACCCTTCAGACGTGGGTTTGATTGAGCTCAGCATCGGATATATTTAACCACGTCCTACTCTCTCAGCCACAGATCCCCCAATGTTTGAATAAAACTCGATTGTTTTGCCTAATTAGATCTGCTATTCATTTGAGAACATTTCCCGGAATATATATGTTCCTGCGCTTTCTGTTTGAGAAGGTACAGGGAATCTTATCACCCCAAGCGTTTGCGAAACCGAAACTGAAGGGACCGGCCTGATGTCTAACATAAGAATGCTCGAATTCCCTAGTATTTTCTTCTTCTTGTACAGGCAATATTAGGTTCGTAGAAATAATAACAGCTTAAAAGAATGTTCAGCATGCTTCCGTCAGTGATAATCTGGAACTCTCACAAGATAGAGAGACGGCGTTCAAAACAAGAGGTTTACGCTCTCCAAGTTTCTAGTGGGTTCATTGTAATATGTGTTACGTTTATTAGTTTTCCTTACACAGTGTACTTTTCGCATTACTAATAATATCTACAGTATAGTAAATGCTCGAGTGCAAACATCAGCGAACCGTAAATTATTCGAAAACAATTTACGAAATTCACGTTTCGCAAAGGACCCGCATACAGGAGAGCTTCATAAACTACGTTGAAGCTTGGTAATTCATGTGGATGGCGGCTGCAGCATCCTGGAACCGAATTCTGCACTGGAAGGAAATATGCACAGATGTTTGCACTCTTTTAAGCGTTGTCTTGCTCTGAATTAGTGAGAATTGGCATAGGGCAAGCCTAAACACCCACGTGAGCCTTCTCACTATGACGTTTGCTGTATCTGACCCTCTATATCATACCAGCATTAACTAAACATTGCGCGAAAAGGACTTAGACTTGCGAAGAAAAGACGAAGACTGGCGCTAAATCACTACTAACGGCTTATTTCCAAAGGAATAGCATAAGTAGAAAACCACGAAGAAAGGATAACAGATATGGTTTCAGTTCTGATATCTATGAATGCAGATGAAGTACCTCTATATCATTTGCTCAATATCATGTGAGGCACACCTGATAAGCTGAAACCAGTTGAAATGGAAAATGCCTTTCAATAATAAAATCTTGACTTACCATTCACTGGTTGCTCAGTGTGAACACGTCCTATCACGTTACTGATGCTAACAAATTGCAAGAAGTAATGTAAAGTTTTGAAAGACAAAAGTATATGAAAAAAATGAGGAAATGACAAGCTACGTATTTGGTGAATCATAGTTCCCCGGAGTAGTTTTTTTTTTCTTTTTCTGTGAGCACTGAAAGTGTATCAAATTTGCTTCGTTGATTTCCTAGGGCCCAATTTTTCGCATTTCCTGCGTTTCTTTGCATTTTATAATAAATACTTCCTAATGATAGCTTGTATACTTATTTTTTACATATTAGGCAGCACAATGAACCACGAAAAACAAAACCGTATTACCACATTTGATATAACTTCATTTTATAGATCATACCTACTAAGTAAGCATATTTTGCTTATGCTTTGTTTATTGTATAAAGACCAATGGGGGGTGGAGCGGGCTCTCCTATGCAAAAGTTGTTTTGTTATGACGAGCTAAATTTAAGCTAGCATGACACAGATTTCTTACAGGTTTTGTAAATAACAAATATCGAGCATTTTTACAAAGTATATGACCCTGAAAATTGCCTAAAAATGAGATCCAAAGAGAGACTAATAATGTGCAATCTTAAAATTTCTAAAAAAGGCTTACCTGAAATTGGCGTCATCTCTAAGAGAATACGTTAGATAGACAATCATCATCATCATCGGCCTATATTTATGTCCACTGCAGCACGAAGGTCTCTCCCTGCGATGTCCAATTACCCCTGTCTTGCGCTGTCTGATTCCAACTTGCGCATGCAAATTTCCTACCTTCATCATGCCACCTAGTTTTCTGCCGTCCTCGACTGCGCTTCCCTTGTCTTGGTATCCATTCTGCAATTCTAGTGGTCCCCCTGTTATCCATCCTACACATTACATGGCCTGCCCAGCTCCACTTTTTCCGCTTAATGTCAACAAGAATATCGGATATCCCCGTTTGTTCTCTGATCCACACCCCTCTCTTCCTTTCTCTTAACGTTAGGCCTAACATTTTCCGTCTCATCGCTCTCCGTGCGGTCCTTAACTTGTTCTCGAGCTTCTTTGTTAACCTCCAAGTTTCTGCCCCATATGTTAGCACCGGTACAAATGCAATGATTGTACACTTTCCTTTTCAACGACAATGGTAATCTCCCAGTCAGGATTTGGCAATGCCTGCCGTATGCACTCCAACCCAATTTTATTCTTCTGTAAGTTTCTTTCTCACGATCAGGGTCCCCTGTGACTAATTGACCTAGATAAACGTACTCCTTTACAGACTCTAGAGGCTGACTGGCGATCCTGAATTCTTGTTCCCTTGCCAGGCTATTGAACATTATCTTTGTCTTCGGCATATTAATCTTCAACCCCACTCGCACACTTTCTCGGTTAAGGTCCTCAATCATGTGCAGTAATTCATCGCCATTGTTGCTGAATAGGACAATGTCATCTGCAAACCGAAGGTTGTTGAGATATTCGCCGTTGATTCTCACTCCTAAGCGTTCCCAGTCTAAGCGCTTGAGTACTTCTTCGAAGCATGTAGTGCTTGGAGAGATCCATTGCATTGGAGAGATACTTGATAGGTAACTTTCTACTGTTCTTGTGAAGAACCAAGGTTGCTGTGCAATCCTTGTAGACATTTGCGAATATATTCACGTATGCATCCTCAACTTCTTGGTTACGTAATGCCTCTATGACTTGTTGTATCTCTACTGAATCAAATGCTTTCCCATGATCTATGAAAGCCATATAGACAGGTTCACTATAGAGAAGTCTATTTGTCTCACTTCTGTTATTACGAACCTGAAGAAATTTATCAATTACAGGACGGTTTTATATTGTGAGTCATTTGTATTCAAGGAAAAATTGTTATAAAAATGAGTGCGGTTGTCTATTTGGATCGCTTATAAAATTAAGTAGGTGAACACATACGTTGCTGTTGGAGAAACTTATGGCATATGTCCTCAAGAAGCGTGGCAAAATGTTTCTTCAGATATAGCCTAGGGTGGAGAAGGGGACCTCTACCAAAAGTTATTTTCTTTGCATTGTAAACGTATGACATTCTAAAAGTAAGTGCTGCATGATTTCAGGTTTATTGAACATTGACATTCAGGGGAAGGAGCCAAACTGGATTTCGTGTGAATAAAGTTAAGCATTGATATCCGCCAATTTGAAAATTTCTTTTATAACACCATCTGCTGTGGAAAGGAAAGCTAAGGTGCGAAAAATTATCGCTAAGTAAGACGAATGATTCTGTAATGTCCTCATGATCAGTAAGTTTTCAAACGATGCCACACTATTATACGCTAAAAGTCGCAGAACACTGAAGACTGGGCCTTTGAGAGAGATGGATGGATGAAAAAACTTCATTAGGGTCATTTAGGGCGCGCGTTAGTTCGCAGCGGGCCGCTCCCACGTCGGAACAGAGAGGCCGAGCCTCTCCGCCACGTCGCGGGCCCGTTGGACGGTCCATAACTGTTGTTCGAGGTTGGGGCTGCATCTTCTTTACGCATCTCAGCGTAAAGAAGTAGGGGTTTTTGGTATGGCCCCGTGTGTAGAAGCCTTAGTGTTAAAGCCTGAAGTCTATTGAGTTTACAACGTGGGAAGGGGTACATCTTCCGAGCCAAGTAAAAGTGCTTAGTAATTTCGTCGTACAAGGAAGGAGAGTCCCAATTGTCACTACCCCCAACGTCACGCTACCCGGTAGCTACGCGATTGATGATCCTTCGCGAAGCACTGTATGCCGACTCATTGAGGTTGGGCGGGGAATACTCGATCTGTCCCATGTGGGCTGTAAACCAGATGGCTGTGTGGCTTGATTTCCTTGCTTCCTAGTATCCCTAGGGCCAGCTTGGATATGGTTCCCTTGGCTAATACCGGAACGGCTCATCTCGAGGCACTGTCGATTGTTGTCCTTTTGTCGTCTGATAAGGCCATCCCTATTGAAGCCTGCTTTGCGATCTCAGAGGACGTCGTCCGAATCGAGATTGAGTTCGTTTCTTGACTTTTATGGTCTACGCTAACAGCAGCGAAGGCCCGTCCGTCGGCGTAGCGCGCTGCGTCTACGAAACTGTTCTTCGAAGCCCGTTCACGAGCCTTTTCCGGGAGGGCCTTCGTGCGCGCCCGACGTCTTCCCAAGTTGTTTTCCGGATGGACGTTTCGTGGGATCGGGGAGACAGTGATGCGTTCGCGCTGCTCTCGAGGGATGCTGCAGAACTTTGTCTTGACTACTGTGGGGGGAACGTCCAGCTGCTGTAGGATGTGCCTTCCAGCTTGTGTGTTAGATAGCCTGATGAACTGAGCCCTCTCCTGCGCTTCCGCTATTTCTGTTGCGTGTTATGCATGCCGAGTTGAAGTAAGCGTTCCGTGTCTGTGTATATGGGGAGGCCGAGAACGCTCTTGATTGCCTTCCTGATTAATGCGTTGAGTTTATCTCGCTCCGATCTTTGCCAGTTGTGCAAGGCCGCGACGTAAGGAATGAAAGTGCTTCCCCAGGTTAATGTTCGAGATTGTGTCTAAAACGAACAAGTGAGGAATGTTGTCAAAGGCCTTTTTCCAAATCTAGACCTAGTATGGCTCTCGTGTCCCGCGTATTACGGTCAATAATGGGATGCTTAATGAGCTTCGTTGCGTCCTGCGTCGAGAGTCCATCCCTGAAGCCGATCATGTTGTGTGGGTAAACGTCGTGGTCCTCCAGGTAGCGAGAAAACCTGTCCAGGATTGCGTGCTCAGCAACCTTCACCACGCACGATGTGAGCGAAATTGGGCGGAGGTTGTCGAGGCTGGCCGGCGTGCCTGGCTAGGGGATGAGAATAGTGTTGTCCAATTTCCTGATTTCCGGGACTTTACTACTGCTCCATGCTTGGTTAATGATGTCCGTTAGGTATTCGACGGACTTGTCCAAGTTCCATAGGGCTTTGTTTGTCATGTTGTCCGGACCCAGAGCTGATCTGCCATTCAGGGCGTGGAACGCCTGCCTGATCTACTCAATCCCAAATTCTGCGTCGACCTCAGGGGTCCCTGAGCTTTCGTAGTAAGGGAAAGTGGTATAGGGCCCGATGCGACCGATAGGTACTTCTTCACGAGTCCGGATCAAATTTCCTCCCTGGAATATTCTCGCTTGGCTGCGTGTAGAGTGCGCTCCAGTGTGTTGCGTTGGTTGCTTTTAGTGTTTGTCTCGTCCAGGAGTCAGTGGACAAATGTGCCATGGCATTCCTCAAAGGCCTTAGAACGGAAGCGCCAGGGCACCTAAGGCCTTTGAGGGACGTCATGGCAAACGCGTCCACTGATTCATTGAAAGTTAGAACCGTGTAAGCTGACACTTATGCCAACGATGAAAGAGGCGCAAGAGTTGGGGAAACATTAAACAAATTTCTGCGAGGACATTAACCGGGAACCACATGTATGTGGTGGCGTAGATGAGAGCAATTCTTCTTGTGCAAAAAACGAGATAGTCGTGACTGCTGGAAGAACGGAAGAAAAACATTTCTTCCGGATACATTGGTGATGGCTAACACCTGAACGGCCAGAAGAGAGGTGCCAAAAAGTAAAAAAAGCAGAGGGAAGTAAATTACGAGGAGAAAAAAGAGTAAATAGAGACTAGTTAGTATATATAGGTATTGACAATGGCAAACAATAGCGCAATCTTCACCGGTCAGAGCGGAAACGCTTTAGAAGCGGTCACGCAATTTGCCTTCGCCCGTCCACCTCCCCCTCACGGAAGCGATTATCTACCAGGCACAGATCTTCGCTCTGTTTGAACGTTGCCGACTTCGAGACATGTCGGCAGAGGAGAGAGGGAAAAACTTGGTTTCAAGTAGTGCTTTGGTTCCAGAAGATTTTTTGTCAAAAAAGCTGTCAGCCCTGCTACAGTGTACTAGTACACTGTAGCCCTGCCACTGTGCTAGAGATGGAAGACCAGCGAAGCTGTGCTATGGTGTGAATTATGTTTATACAATTACGACTATTAAGATGTGATGGTGTAATTGGTTATTTGAACTATTAAAGAATAAGAAATATTGGCGCGGGATGTTCTTGTAAGTCCACAGGGCGTCTGACCGAAGTACAAGATGACGGAGCAGTCTTAGCTGGACACCGATCGAGGGCGCACTACTAGTTCGTCAACTTCCTCTTTCACACTTCACCCGTGCCGGCACCGATAATCTCCAGTACAATATATATGATCCAGTGGTTTCCATTTATTAAGCGACCACAGGGACCATGACCTTATGGTCGCTACGGTACACCGCCATAGGGTGTACGGCAAAGGTTGGCACGTTCTTCATAAACACGTCACCAACGCCGCGCGCGTTCGGAGCGAAGGCGGGCAGAACGTCGCCGCCGTCGACAGCAGTTGTGCGCGTTGTTTGTGGGATCGCACACAACCGCTGTCAAACCGCTGGCTACGTGACGAACGGCTAAACGCCGTTGTCGACACTGTTAGGGGAGAGGGGGGTGAGATTCCGGAGGCGTATTTACAATTGCTAGTAGGTACAGCGTTTGACCGCTGACGCCACGCTGCGCCGCTCGCGCGTACCATGTTTGTAGCCGCCGCCGTTGGAACGGAGGAGGCGTTGACGGAGAAAACGCTGGGCTGGTGGTGACTAGCCTGCTGTTGGGATCGGTGGTATTATAAACGCATCACTGTTTTGATGATCCAAATATAATCTCACTATCAGGGAGGGAGCAGTCTACCTGACTGGAGCAGTATTTTTTTATTTGGGGTGTTGCTACGCTGCGCTCCGCAACACCCCAACGACCGCCGCTTCGCGTCGGCGCCCGGCACCACGGCTGCCGCCGTGGCGCCGTGGTTCAAGCGACCGCGCTGGCAAACAGTGAGAGAAAAAAAAAGGGAAAAGCGTGATATTAAAAAAAGTGTGGCCAGAGCGGGTTTCGAACCCGCGTACGCAAGTTCCCGAAGCGAGCGCCGTAACCACTCAGCCATACAGCCACGGTTCCATGGGTAGCATTCGTGCAAGCCATACAGGGGCGGATCCAGGTTTTTTCTGAGGGGGGGGGTCAGCTTCTGTCAATGATGATGATGATGATGATAGTAGCCTTTCTCATTTACCGAAATGCACTGTTTCTGCTCACGATAAACCCGCGTTTTATACGGCTAGAGCAACACCTGTAGCCCGCCGTGGTGGCTCAGTCAGCTCAGGTGTTGCGCTGCTGAGCACGAGATCGCGGGATCGAATCCCGGCCGCGGCGGCGGCATTTCGATGGAGGCGAAATGCAAAAACGCCCGTGTGCTTGCGTTGTAGTGCACGTTTAAGAACACCAGGTTGGCAGAATCAATCCGGAGCCTTCCACTACGGCGTGCCTCATAATCAGAACTGGTTTTGGCACGTAAAACCCCAGAAAGAGGAAGAAGCCCTATAGCGAAGCCAGGTATCGGTTTCTCCGAGCATAAAGGAAAAGGACGTTACCCAATACAGCCATGTGCTTGGCGGCTGTGCCTGATAATACAGGGTGTTCAAAACTAAGATTTATGGTTTTCTTAAAATTAGGCACTGGGAGGCACGCAAAGACCACCTGTGCAAATAACTTATGTGGCTAGGTGGGCACAAAGTGAGAGGATAACTATCGCTGTGAGCAGCCGAATTCACTTAAGTTGAACAATTATTTTTTTGTCGACTGCAGTAAGTGGGTATGTTTGTATTGAAAACTCAGAGACAGTAGTGTTTCTACACAGTATTGGTCGGAAGAATTATTCTAGCGTGTTCGTGATCCGAGATATCCGACTCCAAATTTCTATTGTCGTACTGCGAAGAGTTATGGAATCGACGCGGGAGTGGTTCATGCTTTGCGTTGCTGTGGAAGGGAGGCATTTTGAACGTCTTTAGGGCATTGACATCCTGATGGGTGAAGTGTTGTCATGAAATTCGTGCATGACAGCATCAAACTTAAAACGGCAGTATATATGAAATAATTGTTAGCCTATAGCTAAAAAGGTTTCTGTTGTTGGTGGTGTAGTTGTTGCTTTTGATTTCAATAAAACTTACAATACTTGGAAATCAGCAGTCACTTTATTTGCGTAGCCCAGGAATTGACTATGCCCGGTCGTCTAGTCACCATTACGGACGCGCATTGCCCTCCGGCTTCTCCGCTCGCGCCATTATCTCGGCATAGCAGCTGCCGCCAGCTTTACAGGCTGCGCGGTCGCGTGTTATGACAGCGGTTACGGGTTCTTCGATTTCTTTTATTTCGCCAGCCATCAGGGGAAGGGGGACAGTTATTATCTTTGCCAATGCATCCGCCGCGTTGTCAGACTAAACGCCGCACCCAACAGCCGCGTCACATCATGGAGGAGCTTTGCGCCAATCCTCACTCTCTTGCATGCGTAATCATGCGAACGACAATTAAAATTTGGAGTTGGATATCTTGGAGAATAGACATGCTAGAAGAATTCTATTAACTGAAACTGTGTAGAAACCCGGCTGCCTCTAACTTTTCAATACAAACATACACACTTACTGCAGTCGATAAATAGTTAATTATTCAATTTTGGGTAATATTCGGCTGCTGACAGCAATAATTATTCTCTCATTTTGTGTACCCCTGGCCACATAACTTATTTGCCCAGGTGGTCTTTACGTGCCTCCCAGTGCCTAATTTTAAGAACACCATAAAGCTTAATTTTGAACACCCGGTATATCTAGCCTGTATTGGTTCTTAAAATAAAATTTGGGATGATCTGTCGCAGGTTTGTTATACATGCGTAAGCACGGGTCCATCTTTGGAGTTCTGTTGGGACATCTTGATTTCCTTAAGAAGATTCTTTGTGTTCGGCTGAGACACCTTCGTTTGCTTTGGAGCTCCAACGCGGCAACCACTACGCTGGTTGTTTACGATATGCGAATCACCGCGTATGAAGAAGACTCACGACGCCACCTACAAGAACGATGTGGCCTAGTAGCCGAGAGCGCGAGCCAGCGTCTACATGTTTTGCTTCCCACGCGACGTCATCCTTTTACACAAGGCGCGCATCTGCTCCCGTTTCTCTAACCACGCGTGGTTAGCGGCCAACGCCCGCGCGCTGGCGTTGGCCGTTGACGTCACGCTCCCCCACTTCGCAGCCGCTGCTCGAGGCTTCGCCCCGCTCCGCGAGAACGGCCACTCAGATAAACGGATCCGACGGCTTTGAGCCTCCTATGCTTAATGTACGACAATAAAACTGCGAAGTTACAATGAAAAACTTGAGCGTACGAACCGTACTGTGCTCGTACTGGATATTGTCAACGTGTAACTGTGATCACACTTCTTTCTGGGGTTTTACGTGCCATAACCAGTGATCACACTGAGTGCTACAGTTTTAAAAAAAAGTTGCCTATGCGAAGTTCTTCGTTTAGCTGTTAGTTGTTATTTATATATGAACACTTCACCGAGAGATCTCTTTCATTAAGTAGGTTGGTCGCGGAACCGACGACTGCCAATGAGGCAACCGATGACACCCCAATCGGGAACTGAGTTGATCAGTTGCGAAGGCGCTCGCGCGGACATCTGCGTGCTTGGCAAAAGGCACGTCCCCTCGTTCATTCGACGCCACCGATGGGAAGAGTAAGGCACGGCCGGCGCCATGCAGGAGGTCCAAGGTGTTCATGAGAAAAAATAACTACGGCAACTTCGCGACACCACACCCCTACGGAATACAACTAAGCTTGTGAGCGAGCTAGCTTTACTTCTACATGGCCATACCACTGGTACTCGCGAAAAATAATTTTGAAGAATGCTGGTGGCGATACTTTTTTTTTTTGCGACAGGGCCATCCCCCTGTCAGCGAGGGGGCGATGCAGAAATCTGAGGGGGGGGTCAGGAAATCCGGACATCCCCCCTGGATCCGCGCCTGAAGCCATATCATTGCGTTCGAGCGCCCTCGGTGAACGGAACCACCTAGAAACGCGGTACGTGCGAGCGGCGCAGCGTGGCGCCAGCGGTCAAACGCTGTACCTACTAGCAAATGTAGTGTTGCAGCAGCCCGGAGAGAGTCGGCGGCAGAGGCCGGCAGGGCTGCGCGCCTGCGCCGCAGTGGGAGAGCGGGCACGCACACGCACAGTCTAGGGTGCTTCGATGCCCTCCTTGCCCATCACTCCCCTTCCACTGCGAAATCGCGTTTGCTCTCCGCCCTGCAAGGGAGCCTACATACGCTGCGCATTTGCTGAACGCCATCTAGAGCAAATTCTTTCCAGTCTAGGTGGCGTTGGTTCGCTCCCCATGAAAGCGCGCATCCCTCGCTCTCGCGCGCTTTCACTCGCACATAAGTCGCGTTTGCTCTCCGCCGTGCGTTCGCTACCCCTGAAAGCGCGCGTATCTCGCCCTCGCTGCCTTTCACTCGCACATACAGCATACGGCCAATGAGAATTTTGTAGCGTTATCTACACTGGCCTAGCCAAGCTCGTTTCGCGCGGCACATCAAGAGCCGTGCTGCGCATGCGCAAGGATCAGTGATGTCACACGGCTTGCGCACCGGAGCCACCGGAGCCGGCACCTCTCGCGCACTCCGCCACCGCCGCGCGCGACTCACCGCCGCCGGTCGGCGCATTCCAGAGGAGTGACGTCGTAGCCGTGGTAGACGCACTGGCGCCGGCGCGCGCTCGCTGTGCAGTCGCCGTCTGACACTGCGCTGGAGCCGCTGCGCTTCTGACTGGCGTTTGCCAGTGTGGTATAGCCATGGAGAAGGAGAGCGCAAATGCTGCTCAACAGCGCAGAAGAACGGAGAAGCTTGACTCATCGGATCCCGAAGTAGTTTCCTGGCAATTAGCGGTTGACCGTAGGAGGAATGAACAGAAGAAGGCTGAACGTGCTGCGGAGACACTGGAGCAAAGGGAGGAACGTCTAGCAAAGCGGCGTCGCCAGGAGGCTGAGCGACGTGCCCGACCACCCCTGCAGCAACAACAAAACGCCGTCGATGACGTGAAGGCTCGCCGATCGACTGAATATACTGTGAAACTCAGCGAAAGCGCCAGTGCGACTCGGACCTTCCAGATGGACTTCGTAAACAATCCGTTTGGATATGTGTGCGACGTGTGCGAAAGACTATGGCACATGAAAGACTTGACGCCGCTGAGTAGTGCCATGCGTGAAACGTTGAGTTTAGCGGCGGCGCCTCAGTGGGCTGAAACCGTGGCGCGGGTTTGTACAACGTGTGCCACATAATACGTATACCGCGTGTGTGTCATTGGAGCAGCCGTAAGCATGACAATCAAGCTAATCCTTGACAATCTAGACAACCAGGAAAGCTAAGAATAATCAGCTGAACCTTTGCTAACGCTACGTATATCCTAGCATAGCCGAGCTAAGCCACTGCAACTTTTTTTTTCTATTGCCGGACGTGACGATCGAAAGGTGCGCCTTTAGCAGCTTCGCTGTAAAATAGTAGTAGCTTTTTATGCAGTCACATGTGAGCTGACCCCGACGCCAGCGCGTACGTGCGGTCGGACCTTTTGATAAGTTTTACTATCAGAAAGCGGAAGAAAACGAAAGGTTGTCAATCACAAATGCTGGTGAAATATACGTTTGCAGTTTTCAATGTGGTAAGTTTATCGCCAGTAACTCTGGCTGGAAAACAGTTGGGAACCGAGTAGTCGAATTGAGAAGCACCTAGTTAATGATGATGAACTTGACCAAAATTGCAAGCTCACCAGATTACTGTCTTTTGTTAGCCGTCAGAGAGCCGCCGTTAGTAGCCCAGCTACACCCTAATTACGTTGGGCAATCTCTATCACGTTAACGCTACGCAGGTTAACCTATGTAACACCACGGTAAAGTTTCGGGGTTGTAAATGTTCTATCTTGGTTTTCAACAGAATGTCATCGTTGTTTCGCCTAAGTTTGAAACCTCCTCATCCGTCTCGCCACTTATTTCTTTACAGCGCAGCTGTTAAGGGCTCAGTCCCCGAGGATTGTGTCCGCGTCTAGAAAAAATATCATCATCATCAGCATTGGCTCGAGCGTCGTCATCATTTTGAGCGCACGGCCCCTCCTCCTTCTCTTCTCTTGCGCCACTCGACGTTCTCTTATGCCGCGTAAGCCCACTTAGTCAACCAATACACGCGTCTTGCACAGACCCCGTCTGGTCGCCGCCTCTTGGACCGGCTACACACAAACACGACTACCACATTGAGGAAGGGGTGAGAGTGCCAGAACCCTGGAGACGCGCCCTCCGGGTCCGACCCCGTCCCCGCAACATGTCCAGAGAAGACCATAGCGGTCGTCGTCAGGCACGCGCGGTAGCGTTGCAGCGACACTATGGTCACCAACAACACGTGTATTACGTGGACGTTGCCGACCCAGACCACGGGGGGTGGTACACGGCCGCAGTCGTACACAACACTAACACAGTTAACGAGCTCACTTTCAAAGCCTACAGGGCAACACACGCGGAGGAGATTGCCATCGCTCTGGCCCTCACTAATCCCACGTCGAAACACACCATCACCGATTCGCGAGGGACATGTCGGAACTATGAGCTGGGGTGGGCCCCCCCGCTTGCCCGGCGCATACTCCAATCTAGCTGTCTATACGTTGATCCAACTCCGCGTAACCTGATTTGGTCCCCCAGTCACCAGGGGCTACAGGGAAACGAACAGGCCAATCAGGCCGCCCGCGCACTCTCTCCCTGGGCTGTCTCCCTGTCCTTGGAAGCCTACTCGCAATCAGACAATCTGGCCCTTTCATTCAAAGAAATCACCGATTACTATCAGGAGGAGCACTGGCGTTACCCGGCCCTTTGTAAGGGACTGGATTGCGCTGACGAGCGCCTCCTCATCAAAACTTTTACCAACACTGTACTGTGTCCGGCGGTGCTGAAGCATTTCAACCCATCCTTTGACAGCGCGTGCCAGTTCTGTGGGGAGGTGGCTGACACCTTCCAGATAGTATGGGCGTGCCAATGAAACCCATCCATCCCCCCCGACCCCACCAGAGAGGAGTGGGAGGCGGCCCTGCTCGGCTGTCAAGACCTCAAGACCCAAAAGGCCTTGGTTCAAAGGACGCGGGCGGCGTTTCTTGCCAATGGGGCCCCGAAATAAGGGCTCCACCTAGTACTGTGAGGGGAGGAGGCCAATAGGGCCCTAACCCAAGCACCTCTCCGCAACTAGTTTATTAAATGTTTTTCACCACCACCTTCCCCCATGAGTAGAGTTGGGCCCGGCTGCGAGGCTAGCGCGGCTAGCCGGCTGGAAGCTGTGCCCGACTAGAGTTGAGCCCTGCTGGGAGACTAGAGGGGCTCGGCAGGCGGCGCGCCTCGGCTGCTGACGCACGCGCTTTTTCTCACCCCTCCAGCTGCTACGCGTGCGTCTATTGACAGGGCCACTGATAAATGGAGGAAGGCGAAGAGAGCGCGGAGAGATAGGGGAGAGATAGGCGGCTGCCACGCATAAAAGTGTGTTTGTGTGCCGGCTCTCCGACTGTGGCGCATGCACGCAGCCCTGCCGGCCTTGGTCGCTTGTGCCGCCGGCTCTCGCCGGGCTCGCGCCTGTCTACGAAAAAAGTAGGTGAACGGAGGAGTAGAGGATCTCGCGTTAGCGTAGGTTGCATATTGCTTTGGTCAATGATTTTTGTCTGGGAACGTGGTACAAAAGAGTGAGGAACGCGCTAAGAACGCCGTCGCCCGTGGACGCCGAGCTAGTTCTTTCGGAGCCGGGCATTGTATAGTTATTGTTTAAGTGTTAAAAATACCCGATGTTGCTACTTGGAGCCGGCTCCGAAGCCTCTTTCCCAAGTACGGAGCGAAGGGGTCGGTTTACCATTTTGTAGCCAAATTCAACATAGCAAATCCTAGCAGAGCACCAGCTTCGCTGGACTTACCTCTTCGCAGGGTGGAACGGCTGTGACTTTTTTTGGTCTTCTGGCCCCCGGTTGTTCAGGTGAATTGTATTTGGTGCCGTTCTGGTCGAAGTCAACACTTGCCTCCTTGTAAGCGTCAACGGTGTTCAATGCCAGCCAAAGTTCTCGTGGACCAAAATTTCACTGTTATTTGCCTAGCCGAATATATCGGTAACTTCTAGTCCATGCTCCTACTTCTGGCAGTTTCGCCGAAATTTCTCGCAATCGGACACATGCTGCTGAAGAGACCTTTCTGCTTGCAGCTCTGAAGAAGCCATATCTAATAGTGTTACCGTGCATTTACTCACTACTCTACCAAAATTAGCCCATTTTGACTCTGCTTCTACTGAAGTTCACGCCGATGCCGCTGTTACAACAGCAAGACCCAGAAAGTGTCCCTCCTTACCCAGCTGCCTTCTTAATTGGCGCTTCAAGATGCAGGTTCTAGAATAATATGAGCACATACCTCACGTTAATTTGTCTGTTGATGAAAATATTGTGAACACAGTCATGACAGTATTACTTTGGGTGCTTAGTAAATTCCTGCCTTACAGGGTTAGCTGAATGTTCTCTGTATTAGCAGATCACTATTCCTTGCACAGGCTGTCGTCGCTCAAGCATCCCACTAGTCGCCTTGGCCACCGGGTTTTGCGAATGTAGGCATAAGTTTTTGTTGCGAACCACTCCCTCTAGACGCAGGCTGCTTTTCAGGTCACCTATACGACATTCTCGACTTCAGATGCCTGCAATTTCCCATTTTTTTGCGTAATAGCGGTACCGGTAAATGTCAGTCAATCATACAAATGAATGGCGCAAGTTAACCGCACACTTGCATATTTGGTTAGTTGGTTTTAAGGACTCCACATGTTCAGCATACTTATGCACAGTAATTAAGGTTGTGTAATTCGTTTGTATAATTCCCGATCGCGATATGTCAGCAAAAAGTTTATTCTGTTGTCCGCAGCGCAGCCTCGCTATATCAAATGTCAATGCTTTTATTTAAATCTACCTAGAGAATTCGCATGTCTTGAATAAATTAATCACAACAGATACGGCATACCCTCAGGCAGGCATAGAAAACACATTCTTCTCTTTCCCTTTTGTTGTATGACGAAAAAGCAGCATGCCCTTCCAAAATTGATTCTATCTATCTATCTATCTATCTATCTATCTATCTATCTATCTATCTATCTATCTATCTATCTATCTATCTAACGTTTTGCCTTTGTGACAAAATGCTGCAATTACTGTATAATGACTTTTTTTCACAAAGGCAAAATATTTACTACAGGCACAGGACGTCGGCTAGATATCAACATGGTGCTTGCGATAAATAGTATGATAGATATATAGATAGAATCGAAATATGATTTAGTTTGCAAGGGATCGAGCTTCACCCTCATGCAACAAAGGAAACGAAAACCAAGTGTAACATTCCTGCGTAAGGGTATGCAGCAGCAAGGCTTGTTGACGTAGTCGCCCACGCCCCCCCTCCCCCCTTCTCTCACGCTAACAGGTGTCGGTTGCAGCATGTCTTTTATAAATTTTTGATTTCTGTCAAGCAAAAGCCATGGTCTCGACAACGCAGCTGCTCCGCGAGCAGCCGCTTATGCAAGGGCACATCCTTTCCACCGTCGTCTGCAAATGACCTTGGCATGCTTTTGAACAAATATTGAATGTTAGCAAAGCTACTAAAGTTGAGATAATAAGTATTCGTCACTGACGCATTATTAAGTGCTCAATATACCGCGTGTTATAGAAGGAGCCTCTGTATCCGGTTCATCACTATTCATTCGAAATAGTGATGAACCGGATACAGAGGCTGCTTCTATAACTTGCGATGAAGCTAGAAGGGCTTTGAAAGACATGACCAGGGGAAAAGCTGCTGGAGAAGATGGAATAACAGTAGATTTAATCAAAGATGGAGGAGATATCATACTTGAAAAGCTTGCGGCCCTTTATATACGCAATGCCTCACAACTACAAGTGTACCAGAGAGCTGGAAGAACGCCAACATTATACTAATTCATAAGAAGGGAGACTTTAAAGTATTGAAGAATTATATACCTGTTAGCTTGCTTTCAGTATAGTATAAAATGTTCACCAATTTAATTTCCAATAGTATCAGAGGCAACACTTGACTTCAGCCAGCCAAGAGAGCAGGCTGGCTTCAGGAAGGGATATTCTACGATGGATCATATCTATGTCATCAATCAGGTAATCGAGAAATCTGCGGAGTACAATCAACCTCTCTATATGGCTTTCATAGATTATGAAAATGCATTTCATTTAGTAGCGATACCAGTAGTCATAGAGGCATTGCGTAATCAAGGAGTACAGGAGGCATACGTGAATATCTTAGCAAACATCTACAAGGATTCCACAGCTACCTTGGTTCTCCACAAGAAAAGTAGAAAGTTACCTATCAAGAAAGGGGTCAGGCAAGGAGACACAATATCTCCTATGCCATTCACTGCATGCTTAGAAGAAGTATCAAGCTCTTAGACTGGGAAGGCTTAGGAGTGAGGATCAACGGCGAATATCTCAGCAACCTTCGGTTTGCAGTTGACATTGTCCTATTCAGCAACAATAGAGACGAATTACAGCAAATGATTGAGGGCCTTAATCGAGAAAGTGTAGGAATTGGGTTGAAGATGAATATGAAGAAGACAAAGATAATGTTCAATAGCCTGGCAAGGAAACAAGAGTTCAGGATCGCCAGTCAGCCTCTAGAGTCTGTAAAGGAGTACGTTTATCTAGGTCAATTACTCACAGGATACCCTGATCACGAGAAAAAATTTACACGAGAACAAAATTGGGTTGAAGTGCATACGGCAGGCATTGTCAAATCCTGACTGGGAGCTTACCACTGTCGTTGAAAAGAAAAGTGTACAATCATTGCATTCTACCGGCGCTAACATATGGGGCAGAAACTTGGAGGTTAACAAAGAAGCTCGAGAATAAGTTAAGAACCGCACAAAGAGGGATGGAACGAAAAATCTTAGGAATATAACGTTAAGAGACAGGAAGAGAGCGGTGTGGATCAGAGAACAAATGGGGATAGCCGATATTCCAGTTGACATTAGGCGGAAGAAATGGAGCTGGGCAGGCCATGTAATGCGTAGGAGGGATAACCGGTGGACCATTAGGTTTACAGAATGGATACCAAGAGAAGGGAAGCGCAGTCGAGGTCGGCAGAAAACCAGATGGGATGATGAAGTTAGGAAATTTGCAGGCGCAAGTTGGAATACGCTAGCGCAAGACAGGCGTAATTGGAGATCGCAGGGAGAGGTCTTCGTCCTACAGTGGACATAAAATATAGGGCTGATGATGATGATGATGATAATACCAGGTGTTTACCCGGTATATTGTTTATCTAGGTAAATATACGTTTACCTACGTCAATTACTCAGAGGGGACCCTCATAGTGAGAAAGAAATTTACAGAAGAATAAAATTGGGGTGGGGTGCATACGGCAGGCATTGCCAAATCCTAACTGGGAGCTTACCACTGTCATTGAAAAGAAAAGTGTACAGGGATAATTAGAGGGGTAATTGACGATCACAGGGAGAGGCGTTCGTCATGCAGTGTACATAAATATAGGCTGATGATGATGACGATGATACCGGGTGTTCAAAATTTAGCTTTACGGAATTTTAGAAATCGCCTGTGCCTGGTAGCAGAATTCTTTTCATTGAGCTGGATAACTTAGTCAGGCGGATATTGGTATCACTATAAATCGAAACACATATTTAAAATAATAACGAAAATTCACTAATTAACTTCTTAGGTAATTAATTTACGACATATTGCAATTTACGAATTGTAGCCGGTGAGCGTGTCAGGTGTAACTACTTGGAATAAATTTCCAGAGTGACACCAGTTTGAAGATATGCGCCATCAAACTTGCCGTAAAAATGAAGCCCGCGAATACACGCAAAGTGCCTCGCGCGGCAATTTTGCGTGTATTCGCGGGCTTCTTTCACGGCTCGGAAATACACTTTAATGTCGCACGTATTGAGCAAAAGAAAGCTACATCGGAAGTTTTTTCATGTTGCTCTACAATTTTTTCATTGACACTTTTCACCTAGTTATAATATTACCGAAGGTAAATAATTTACACTAATTAGGTAATTAGGCGGAATGCAAAAAATAATCCGAGTATCTGCAGTCGACGGCAAACAACATTACGGCGGTTCTATCCAGCTACGTGGTATTTGCATAACTTTTAACTCTTGCTACATGATAGTTGGGACACCCTGTATGATGATATTGAGCATTTAATAATGCGTTAGTGACGAATTCGTGCCCTCGATGGGCAACTGATCACTCCCGCCCGAGGTCAGAAGCAAGATCACGGCGAACCCCATACCAAAGCACATGAGTCATGAACTCCACGAAGGACGACGGAAGGCGCGGGTCGACAGACAGCGTCGACAATTCAAGGGTGAACCGTACGTAACGTACGTGGACGTGGTGGCGTACCCTGCAGGGGACCTCTTCGGGGTAGCCGCCGAAAACGGGAGAGACAACTCCTTAACCCTCGCGGCCTCCGTCAGGGCAGAGACCCCAGCTGCGGCTGAGACCATAGCCGCGGCGCTAGTAATAAAGCAACATGACAGGGTGGGCAGGGAAGTTCATGCCGTTACCGACTCGCAACAGGCCTGCCGCAACTTTACCAACGAACGAACACCAGTGCTGGCGGCTCAGACTATAGGCCCGAGGCTGCAAGAATCGCATCAAATCACGTGGATGCTGGGTCACGCGGGACTGGAGGGCAACGAAAGGGCGAACACCTTAGCTCGAGCGCTAATTAACCGATCGGGGCAAAACCAATCGTCTCATCAATCCCCACACTTTACCTTTGTGCCCCTGCCATCAAATTACTGCGACCGACTCGAGACCCAGCGACTTAACCGCAGCATTTATCCTCCCCCTCACAAAAAACTCAGCACTGAAGAGGCAATAGCCCTCAGACTTATCCAAACAAACACATTCCCAAACCTACACAGATACAGCTAAATATACCCACAAACATATCGCGGCATCTGCCCCTGGTGCGGCCACACACGCCCTACACTCTTTCACATCTCGTGGGGGTGCGGGGGCAAACCTGAACATTTCAAGACGCCTAACACGTCCTTTGAGCTGTGGGAGGTACAGCTGACTGGCGATACCCTGGCGGGACAAGAAGCTCTCGTCCAGCAAGTACGTCGAGCAGCCATGGCCAGTAGAGTCCTGGAATGAGGACACCGCCCACTCGTCCTCAAGATCAACGATCTCGATGGTCTAAATAAATGTTTTTCTCTCTTTCTTTTATTATGTCTACTTCAGTAGCTACGATAAAATTCAATATTTGTGCAAAAAATGCCAAGGTATTGTGGAGACGACGGCGAAAAGATGAGAACTTGCATAAGCGGCTGCTCCTAGCAGCTGCGCTGACGACATCATGGCTTTTGCTTTATGGGGAAAAAAAGAAACAAATATACGTAAAAGACGTGCTGCAACCAACACGTGTTTCCGTGCGTTGGCGACTACTGCATCAAGCCTTGATGCAATTTCTATTTTAACTTGCGCGTGACGTGCAGTTTACCTTCCTGTAAAAGTGAGCAGCAGATACGTAAAAACTGCAAAGCCACAATGTTGTCAGGTGGCATGCAATACAACGGGATGGAGAGGAACAGCAGATAAATGAGGAAGGCTGTTGCCATGCAGTCCGCTATACTGGTGTCATAGCTTTCAGGAAAGTGGTGCTGACTCTGCCCATTGACGTGAGTACCATCCTGGCGTGAAGGTCCTACCAAGTTACAGGTCTGTTTAGTAGATTTCATGGGTGCGTTGTTGACGTGGGCAGTCCGTCAGATCTCCTGTCGCAGCTTAATATTGTTTTAAATTCCTTGTAACTATGAGGAGTGGGCTTTTATGGCGAGACAACCTGGCGAAACACTTTCAAGTGTTGCAGCGGCGCTCCAATTGCCTACTAGAAGGAATTTGCGATTCGCAGAATTGAGCATTGCAGCAACTAGAGTGATAGTGTCGCTAATGACATTGCACTGAACGACTGGCATGAAAAATTGGCAAGCCGCTCCGTTAGCTGAGTGGGACACTGGAAACAGTGAGTTGAGTTCGAGTGCCATATCAAAGGAGAGATTGGGAGATTTCTGAGGACATTGATAGTAAAGTTTTGGAAAAAACGACCTTAAATATTATAAAACTCTAATGAAGCACAATTTGAGTCACGGATAATATCGGTGGCTGTAGAGCTTGTTCCTTCCGACGACTTGTTTCCATTGCTATTTGAGCAGATACGTCTCCATGAGGAGCTCCTAAGCATTCGGGATAAAGTAGCCCCCTTTTTAACAACGGAGCTGTTTAACCCGTATTTGAAACCAGTGCTACCTAGGGGGCGCTCGTGAAAAACGTCCCTCAGCCCCGTAAGTGAGAAAGCGCCGCAACTTTCAGTCTGCCAAGCGAACGCGGGGCCGCAGGGAACACGTTGTTTTTACATTTTACGGAACTGTAACCTCGGCGAGCATGGCCTGTTTTTCTTTGTTGTTTCTCTCAGCGCGAATATTGAAAACAGCGAAGAGGCTCCGATAATCTAGGACGAATTGCCCTGTGAAACACGCTCTAGAATCGTCTTGCGCAGAAAACTGCATGAGAGCTATGCAGTTTCCAGCATGTGCAAGCGTGCATCGCCGATCGTGTTGCGGTACGGTTTCGAGACTGTCGACTCACTGTAAGAGTTTGTATTGTTTGTTTTTACTGACTGTATTGCTTTCTAGGTTGAGAAGACGATACCTGACAACGATAGTGCAGGTTTTCAGTGAAATACAATTTACGATCGAGTGAAGAAGCTATAGATCATTTTACGGAAGCGTTTAGGTGCCGCCATATCGGGCTGATAACGCTTTTGTTTTCTATCTTTAACAACGATGTTTACGGTACTACAGTCGATTCGCAAGCATGAAAACAGTTGTATAAATGCGTTCGGCGTTTCATGACCGTTTTTCGTGACTTAACTTCTCATGAAACTGAGAAATTGTTTGTGTAGCAGCCTAAGATGTCGGCGCCCATGAATCGAATGTAAAATCGTCTGTAAACTCTGTCGGAATTGAATTAAGTGATCACCATGTTCCATTTCTGCATAGTCCAGACACAAATAGAGGCAGTTCCTTCTTAAGCAGAGTGACATTGATTTTCTTGGAGCCACTTATAGGGTCGACGGCGCCGAAATTGAAGGCGCGTCCACGTTAACGACATGGCAACTCGCCAGACGCTGTTAGCAGTTCGCGGACCGCCGGCCGACCGCGGTCTTGATACAAAACGGCGAGATCTCCCTGTCACGCAGAGGATGTCTGCTAGATCTCCCTGTGGCATAGCGGCGTAGCCATTCGGCGACAAAGGAGTGGGTTCGGCTATACGCTCTGGCGTCGCCGGCTGCCTCGACTTCGCCGATCGCTCGCCACCGATATCGTCTATAAGCCTTGTACTATTGAGTTCGAATCTGTTGCTGCCGGCGCTTCAGAACGAACGACCGACGCTCCCAAGCAGCAACGTTTTGCTACCCTTGTTGCCGTTTTACCCTCTCCTCGCAATAATTTCAAAAGAAAAGATGCTGATATGTGCAATGCGAGCACCGTTCGCAGTGCCCCGTCGGTATAACCGTGCACTGCAGCTGAACTTGACTTGTATCGGAACTCTCGTTTAAATGTTTGATGATGGACATGTTTTTTATATATATTTAAAATGGACAATATACACGATACTCTATCAGACATCATTTTGCCTGGGATAGAAGCTGCCTAACTAATATTAGTGTCGCCAGTAGTGGCGCCGCGCTGGTGCAGCGTCGATGTCCTGTGTCTCTGCAGTAAACACGAAATGTTCACCGTATACACTCTAAGAAGAAAAGGAGGAAAGGGGGTATCGAAGTTACTCCTTTAGGGGAGGAACTGATCTGCCGCAACCATTCCTCCCTTTAGGGGGCAAGTGAGAGGGGATGAACTGTTACTCCCCATGCGGAGGACTAACAGTTGCTCTTTTCCGATGCTCCTCAAGGGAGTAACGGTTATTCTTTCCGATGCTCCTCGAAGATGGAATTAATTAAATTAGCCATTTATACGCTGATAAAAAATGACTGGGTTGAAAAAAAAAAAACGCGCTGGCAAGTAGGATTCGAACTCGCGTCCTCTCGCTCACAAGTCGGGTACCCTAACCCCTTCACCATGTAGCTCTTTTTTTTACAATGAATGAAATGTTGTATTTACAGGAACTATTTACAATAATATGAGCACTAGATGGACATAACTAATCAAACGTCAACGAGCAGTCCATATGAAGATAACGTCACACACAGCAACACCGTCCTTCACAGCAAAAACTTGTAAGGGGAAGTTAAACACCTAATCAAAAGTGGATACCAAGCCGGCTGACATTCTTCTTGGTCGTAAATGTCCTTTAAGTGTATGATCACCTGAAGGAAATGTGATCTCGAGGAAACTGTTTTTTCTGCATTTCGGTCTTGCATACGAGATTTCCATAGGCTATGAAGGCCTATCAGTAAAAACATATCGAATGGAACATCTTCATACGGTGCAACAAGATATCGGATACTGTGAGAATTTAGATCAAAATATTTTTGCAAATTTCTATGGATAACATGCCAAAATAAAATGGCATCTTTACAAACAATAAAACAGGGTTCAATGGTTTCAGGCACGTCCCATAGGCGACAGTTAACAGACGAAACGAAAATATTCTTTTTATGCAGCCATGTTTTAACGGGTAATGTTTCAGTGTGTAATTTATAAAAAAGGTTTTTGTAGAAGGGGGAACTGGCATTTTGCGCACTCTCGCAAGCACATCATGTCCAGGTAATGTGATGTATACGGATCGATAAAACGGCGGAGGGAACAACATCGATATTAAATCTTTGTAAAGATTTTTTCGTGACACAGTAAACAAATAATCTTTAGAAAATCGAACAGTCAGAAAAGAAATAGAAAAATAAACCTCACGCATAAACCCCCATAAACAAGGTCTAGAAATTAAATCTGAGGACACCACCAATTCTGGCAGGACATGAACCAGGTTAACCTGCATGAAAGCTCGTAATACCGGATGAGAGCTATCCCGAAAAAAGAAAAAGCGCGAGACTAACTTTCGCACATATAAATGGACCAAGCCTAACCCTCCAGCACTCACTGGTCGAAAAATGTTGTCGCGTCTTATAGGTTCAAAACTGGAAGACCATATAAACGTTGAAAAAATCCTATGAAAACGTTGAATGTAAAGCCTTGCGCAGTGAAGAACCTGAAAGACAGAAAACTTTAGTTGCCAAAAACATGTTGCAGGCTTCTGCTCTTCCAAATATTGATAGACGGTGCGGGACAAAGGTATTTGTGTAGCGCTGGAGGGCTGGAACGCGCTCTCTCCAGTAGTGTGCACTGAACTTGTAGGCATGCAGTGGAACTCCTAGATATTTAGGTGGCACACAGGACCACTCAATGCCAGCGTAATGTGATGGTGTAATGGCCCAATATGCAAACCATAGCCCTGAGCTCTTAGTGTTATTCATCCGTGCACCGGAAACAGAACCAAACTCTTCTATGATAGAAAGAGTTTTATCGATGCTGGGCTTGTCTTTGCAGAAAAATGCAATATCATCAGCGTATGCTAAAACTTTTACCTCATTACCAAAAACATTAAAACCACGAACATTGCTGCAGTTCAAAATGCTCAAACAGAGTGGTTCTAAGTAAAGGGCAAAGAGGAGTGGGGACATAGGGCATCCTTGTTTCACTGAAGAACGGATGTGGACGGGATTAGAGAGGCTACCATTGACAACAAAGCGGGCTGTACAATGACTATAACAAAGTCGAACGCCATTAAGCACTGTGGATCCTACATTAGCGTGTTCTAGAAGAGAAAATAAAAACGAATGCCGGACCCGATCAAATGCCTTTGCGAGGTCAATCTGGAGCATTGAATGTTGATCATAAGAAGTCGAACAGCACTCAAGAACTGTGCGAGCGACGTGTATGTTAGTTTGTATAGAACGGCCTTTGATACCACATGTTTGATGAGGGCCAATAAGAATTGAAATCGCTACCTGCAGCCGATTGGACAAAATTATAGCAAAAATTTTGTAGTCCACGTTTGACAATGTAATCGGTCTATAACCATCAACAGAACATTTTTCTCATCAACATTTCACATCAACATCAACATTTTTCTCTGTCAGTACTTTTAGGTATTAACACTGTGTGGCCTTTTGTGAAAGACTGTGGTAATTCCTCTAGTTCAAAACTTGTTAAAAATATATTTAGTAGAACAGGCGTAAGAATTGACTTAAATGTTTTATAAAATTCATCCGAAATGCCATCGGGACCGGGAGTTTTTGACATGGGTAACTGATCAATGGCAACCTCTACGTCTTGTTTAGTAAAGGGACCGCTAATGACGGAACAGTCTTCATCAGTTAGAGGAGTTATTAAAGACGCAAAGTATTGTAGAAGCTCGGTGTTCTGGTCTCCAGAAGCACCACTGAAGAGCACCGAATACAAGTCTTCGAATTCAGACACAATATCACTCGTGTCAGTTACTAATGCGTCTTTCGAATACATGTCGTTAATAACTTTCGTAGAAGCGTGGCGGCGTTCATCAATCAAAGCCTGACGGGTCGGCTTCTCAGAAAGCAAGGCGCGGTTATTACGTGACCGAACACGGGCGCCTCTATAGCGCGCTGCGTCAAACTTTTGCAAGTCACATTTCACATTTGCAATGTCATCAGCGTACGTTCCAGGAGATTCACATTCAAGCTCATAAAGGCTATAAAGACTTTTCAACAATTTCTTCTCTTCATACTTTTTGTAAAACGACTTAATAGAACCAAGTTCAATGGCGACTGATCTGATTTCTTGCTTAAAAAGCTCCCATGCAGCAAATATTGGCAAATCAAGAGAGAAGCAATTTTTCAGTGCTAAGCATACCTGATCAGTAAACATTTTATCACCAATTATAGATGAATTTAACTTCCAGAGTGCCCACTGAGGCCGGAAACTAGCACGAGTGCTAGTTTCCGGCGACCATGCTAGACCATGCCTAGTCGCGTAATTACCATACAATGGTCGGAGAGCGAAATAGGGTGTATTTTGCATTGGAGACTTCTAGAAATCAACGATGTCGAAACATATATACGATCGAGTCTAGAATGTGAACTTCCTTGAGTGTACGTATATGAACAAGATATTTGCCCCGATGCCCCTATATCTATGAGGCCCGCATTTTCAGTGATGCCAAAGAGCACTTCACTACTTTTGTCCTTATGGCTGTTACGTAATGAACGGTCACTCACGTCGCACACGCAGTTGAAGTCTCCTAAGAGAACAACAGTACGGTCACAATCCAATAAAGGAGCTAGATTTTCAAATAATGCAATTCGTTTTGCGGAATCATTGAACGCATAAACGTTAACGATGCGCCATGGTACGCTACGCAACAAAATATCACAACATATCCACCGCCCTTCAGAGTCTACATTATAAGTGAATGCGGTGTACGGAAGGGTCTTCCTCAAAAACAAAAAGCAACCGGCCGATAACCCAACTGCATGAGACACACAAACATTGTACTCTGACAAAAAGGGCTCTAATGCCCTTGCAGTGTCTTCATCACTTTCGATCTTTGTCTCCTGAAGGGCGACAAAGTCGAGTCGTTTGCTAGATAACAGTCGGCGTAGCTACAACTGCTTCTGTCGGGACCGAAGCCCTCGTACACTAAGTGTTGCGAAAGATAGTTGCTGCGATATCGCCATGTTGCCAACACACCGTTTCTTGTCAATGCTGCGTGAGATCAGGCGCGGAGGACGAAGGAGATTCCTCTCCTCCACCAACACCAGGCCTTCTAGATCTTGACCGTCGGTGCCTCTCTTTATGTTTGGGTGAACGTCGGCGACGCAGTTGTCTGGAAGCATTTGGCGTGCTGTTCTCCTCACTCGACACAGAGGTTGTCGAGGCACGGCGCTTCAGCAAAGTGTTGTTGGAGAGTGTGTTCTCCATAGGGGTAGGACACTGGTTCGGTAGCTGAGCAGTGGCGGTTTCTGCAACTGGAATATCTTATTTTGCGAGTTCGCTGCTAACTGCTTCAAGGGTCTCTGGCTCTTGACTCTTCTTTGTTGCCTCTTCCGCAGGCTCAGACTGTGCCGTTGTGATCTCAGTCGATGCAGTCATGCATGCATGACTCACCATGCAGCTCGGTTGACAGGTCAGGTTACCGAGACGAGGTTAACCACCTTAACGCAGGTGCGGCAATAACAGAAGAGACTCGGCATTTGGTGTTTGCTATGCCGGGAAAGTCTAACGTTGCGCATACTTACAAATATAAGCGATTACATAAAGAAAACTGCCCGATTATTCTTACGGTAATTTAAACTTAGACATTACGTGATCTTCGTGTAGCTAGCGCAAACGGGGCACGCAAGACGACAGAGAAGGACAACTTCTCTACCGCTTAGCGTGCCCCTTTTGAGCTACACATCGCTTCAGTTAAGTTTATAATCTCCTTGGAACGAAAGGAACACCTTAGGTACTATTGGCCAAGAAAATCTGGCAATCCATCTATGACTTGCGCGCTTAATGTGTATCGTTCACACGAATGTGTATCGAAGAGCCGCACACGAAGTGCACGGCTCTTCAGATTCCCCTTTTTAAATTACAGGCAATTTTCTCACGAAGATGCAAAGCGCTGCTTTACATCTAGTTCAGTAGACCGTACACGAACTTCCTACTATTCATGATATATAGACAATACCGCGTTCGCCGCATCACTCCACGAGACGGACGAAAACAGCAGAGTGCGTGGGGAGTAACTGTTGCAGTTTGTCCTCGCCGTTGCTCTCTTTCGGACCAGGGATCGTACACTTACTCTCCAAAATTTGCACACGCCACCCACGCTCCTGCAGTTACTGCCTTGAGGGACGAAAGTGCCCTTTTTTGGACTAACTGTGCAGTTACTCCCGTTTTCCCCGGAATACTTCTTAGAGTGATGTTCGCTGTGGGAGTGTATCATTGGCATTCTCATTTTCGGCCTTTCATTTTGTCACAAGCCACCACGCACCGCTTGAAACCCAGTGCGAATTTACACACCGGCTTGCACTATTTTTAATCTTAGCGCCCCCGAAGAAATACCGGCTGTAAGTATTCGATCTTGTATATATCTTTGTACTAGAAGCATTGCCATTCTCGCTTTCAATAAAATAAAATGCACACGGAAATTATGCCGGAGTAGCTGTAGAAATATTGAATATTAAACGGCGTGTGATCGCGCCTGCCTGAATCTCACGTCGCCGTTACTCATGATCGTAGTTTTCACGAAAAATAATAGAATGATTGGGCTATATTACGGCCTTTTTAGTTGTGGCAATTAACCACGCAGGGTTAACGACGGCCTTCAAACTTTTTTTTTCACGGGTTTTGCACGTCGCCCACCATATGCCGCCACTAGGCATTTTCTTCTGTTTGTATGACTTAATAATGAGCGTGATGTCCGCAAGGGGCGCTGTGTTCCAGCTAGAAACTGGATACATTTTACGGGATACATTTTAGTGAAAGTGTAGCAACACCGATCGGACGTCGATTCGCGGCGCGAGCTGTAGCTTTTTTAGGCGGGTCCCAAGCAATCAGGAAGCAGGATTAAGCATTGAACGCAGCGAAACACCTGTAAAGGGCAGAATTATATGACCAGGAGTCAGGAAAAGACGCAGAAAGGATAAGAATAGAGAAGGTAAAATTTGCTACATTAGCATGCAGGGTGGTCGCAAGCAGAAAAATGGCTGGAAATTCAAACGCAGCGGAATGATGAAGCAATTAGCGTGTACGCCTTGACCGAAACGCATCTATGAGATTTGGAGCAGCCGCCTGTTATTGACAATTTTGTATGGGAAGGGTGCAACAGAATGACCGGGTCAAGGAAAGGCGGAGGCGTAGGCATACTAATTAGGAGAGGTCTGAAGTGACAAAGGGTAAGCGAGACATGTAAAGAGCATTTATGGATTAGCGGCACATGGCAAGGCAAAAAGACGTGGCTGGGAGTAGCGCACCGATGGACAGGTAGTGAGAGCAGAGAAAAAAAAAGGGAATTGGCTGATTGCATTAGAAGCGATATTAATGAGTTCAGTAAATCGGGCCATGTGATGTTAGTGGGAGATATGAACGCACACATGGACGATTTAGAAGGATATACTGATTACAACGGCCCTCTAATGCTGGATCTGTGTGATGAGCTGAACCTTATAGTAGTTAGCAGGGAGAATAAGTGTCATGGACAGGTAACGTGGCAATGCGGAAATAGGCAGTAATGTATCGACTACGCCTTAGTCTCAGAAATAGTCTAGGAACAACTAGACCAAATGATCATAGACGAAAATGGAAAAAATAGCCTGGGAAGCAATCATAGATGTTTAGCATTAAAATTTGGGAGAGGCACCAACGCAGAACACGAGCCAATAGCCTCAGAATTTTTCAAAATGAATGAAGAGCAAATAACAGAGATCGCAGAAAACATTCAGAATAAAATTGAGGCTTTCTCTCAAGCAGTAAGGGAATATAAGGGACTGGTGGACGTTATGAAGCATGAAATAAGGCAGACATGGCAAAACAATTGTTGGATTGGGAATAGGAAACCACGTAAGTGGTGGAACAAGGAAATAAAACAAGCTATAGAAGAGGGTAAAGAGGCATCTAGGGCTCATCGAGAAGCCAAAAAGCTGGGATTACAAAAAGAAGAGGTGCTCCTTAGATAGAATACATACCGATAAAAGAAAAGGGTTGCGAGTGAGCTCGTGCAAGAGAACATTAAATGCGCAAGTGAACGTTGGATGCATAACATTCTCAAAAAAGACAAAGGCGCCCCAAAAAGATTCTGGAACCATATAAAAAAGACTCGGAGCTTGAACTAAAAACTCGCAAACGGCTATAAGGGATGAAGAGGGTAACATCTACGAAGGAGACGATGTGCTGCGGTACATCACAGACGTTATTAGGGATAATAACTTCGGCATGACAAAAAGCGTAGTTCAGGCAATAGCTCCAGCAACAGCAAAGAGGCCTGAGAGATCAAAATTTAGCATAGAAAGCTTTTATTGGAAAAAGGCAGCAGAAAATGTCCCAATAACACGGCAGCAGGACCCGATGAAATCCCAATACAGTTAATAAAGAACCTCGGTCCAAAAAGAAAGGCACTGCTGACTAATGCCATAGAGCAAGTCATTATATAGAACAAAGAAAATTCCCGATGGATGGCGTGAAAGCAAGATGAACCTCATCTACAAATGCAAAGGAGATCAGGATAAGACGAGCTCGTACAGGCCATTTACAGTGACGTCAGTGATATATAAAATGGCAATACAAGCCATAAAATTAGAACTGTCGAAGTGGGTGGAGAAAAACGATGTATTGAGGGAACTACAGAATCGGTTCAGGCCAGGCAGACGCTTAGAGTTTGTACTAACTCCGTGCACAGAGATTTCAGTAGCTCAGAAAAGAGCTCTATCGATAGAATTTCTAGATAACAAAGGAGCTTATGACAACGTAGACAGGGTAATTGCTACCGGATATTCTTCAGCACGAAGGCATAGATGACGATTTCGTGGAGCTGCTGATGGAGATATATAGAGACAACCAAGTACAAGTTGTGTGGGAAGGTCGAAAAGGTAATGAAATGGTGGGAAATCATTAAGGATTGAAGCAAGCATGTCCTCTGTCTCCATTGTTGTTCACGCTTTACGTTAAGGGTTTTGGTTTATTCAAAACCAGTCGTATTTTTGGTTATTATGTTTTGATTTATCCTACATTCGTAATGGACAAATGGTGCAACAGAAGGTCCCTGGACTGATGTACGCAGAAGACATTGTGCTACTAGTGGACAATAAAAAGATTTACAGATACTTGCGAATATCTGTGGCAATCCTGCAACAAATCTAGGCCTTGAGTTTAGCACAGAGAAATCAGGAATTATGATCTTTAATGAAGAGACGAGTAACTTCGTGGTGTCAATTCCACAGCAAGTAATACCTATACTGAAGCAATATAAGTACCTCGGCGTACAGATAAACGAAGGAAAGAATTACTCAAGCAACCGACAAGATAATCTGAAAATAAAGGGGAAGCGGAACGCAGCAATAATAAAACATAGAGCACTGTGGGGCCACATAAGTATGAGGTGGTGCGTGGAATTTGGAAAGGAGTAATGGTGCCAGCGCTAACATTTCGCAAATGCCATTCTATGCTTAAAATCTGATATATTGTCGGGTTTGGAAGTTAATCAAAGCTCAGTAGGCCGGTTGGCTTTGGGAGCCCACGGTAATACCACAAATGAAGCAGTGTAGGGTGACATGGGTTGGGCCGCTTTTGAAGTCAGAGATGCACAGAGCAAAATTAGTTTTGAAGAAAGGCTCAGGAACATGGATGAAAATAAATGGGCGGCTAAAGTGCACAAGTATCTGTACATGAAAAGCGTGGACACAGAATGGAGGAAGAGGTCAAGGAAGTTGGGCAACCAAGTACCGGATAATCGAAACTGTAAATAGACAACCAGGAGTCATCAGAAAGGAAGTGCGAGAAATAGAGACCGCGAATTGGATTCAAAAAATGGAAACGAAACGGGCAATGGAGATTTACAAGAATGGGAAGAAAGAAATTAGAAGGGAAAATCTGTACGATAACACAAAGTGCAGTGCCTTGCTATTTCAGGCTCGAGCCGGTTGCTTAAGGACCAAAACATACCGGAGCAAATATATTCGGAACTAGATGAGACATGTGTATGCTGCAGTAAAGATCCAAAGACCACTCAGCACGTCCTAATGGAATGTGACGAGATCCACCCAGCGAGAACCCTAGGTAACGTGCAACTCCCAGAAGCGCTTGGGTTTAAAGTGGAAGGAAACATTAACAGATCAGCTGTAGAGATAAGCAAGAGACAATTAGAGTACTGGCGGAAAACAAGCAGGGAGAAGGTGGATATGACCTGATCTCTTAAAATCGTAGGTATAGTGGTAGAAGGTAAATTATTTGAAAAAAAAGAAAAAGAATAATGAGAGGTATACAAAAATGCTAGATAAAGAACATGTATAGCATACCTGATTAAATCAAGCAGGCTAGGTGACTATTTGTCGCCGCCCGTTTCAAAGGGGATGACAATAAATAATAATAATCATCAGCATCAAACTGCAGAGCTGGTTCCCCATAGCGTGGACCAGAAACTGCGCCTGGCAATGACATCACCGCGCGTTGCCTAGCAATTACTTGGCACAGCTGCGCCTCGCTTCGCCGCCGCTCCGAACAGCCGCGCTACAGCGTACTAGAAGGCTTTGTAGTGGGTTCAGAGGAGGGCGCGGGCTGATGCTTTGCATGTTGCCTGCCGAGAGGGGGCGCAGCAAGACGTTCCTCCTCAAGCTTCACTCCCGGACACGGCGGCTGCCGAGCGCGCAGCCGTTACCATTTCACTTCGGAGTAAACTGCCGGTTTCTGCCCTACCAACCCGGCAATTATTTGTAGGGTAAAAAAGTGCGATTCTCCGGACCACTGCAGATGGTTCGGGGAAGATTTCACGTCATTCCCGCCATGATGTTGAACGTCTGCCCAGTCTGTTCTTGCAATCATTTAGCTTCCGGGGGAAGTTTTAATTCGCCTATGTCGTGCCACAGCCTAATCACACGCAAAGGGGTGACCCGTTATCTTCGTCATGCCCTTTGCTGTAACCGCATAGGGTTTGATTGTTAAACTGCTGTGGTACACTACGCTGCTGCAGGAAAGTGAACTTGCCAAGCGCTCGCATAGGCTCGGAGGCCATTTGCTCAGTAATTATGGATATGCAATCTCAAATGGTATGTCCGCGGCACTCGTGCACGCTCGCTTTTATAGAACCACTTCCTTGCAATACACAGCATAAGAGCAAATTGGCCGAAACAAACAAGCATTTGTCAGAGCATGTATAAACACTGTATGCATAGTAACAAATAGAACGTATTGGTCAGGCGCAACTTGCAAAGCATCCCAAACGACCACTCGCCCCCCCCCCCCCCCCCCCCATGTTGCATAGGCTAGGACTCAATTTTCGGAGTTTCATTGTCTACTTGTTGCCTCGCTTATGTGCATTCACGCCTGTCACGAAGAAGTACGGCCGAGTAGTTAGGTCGAAACTGACCACCTTCGTTGTCAGTTCAGCCGCCTGTTCGCTGCAACCATTCAGGTTCGGGAGATTCGTGGGGATGGCGCCTTGCGATTGCAGGGTCCTTCCGCGATGAATGCGTATTTCCTTCCCATCGATTAGATGCACATAGTCTCTAATTATGCGGGGTGTCCCAACTACCATGCCCCAAGGTTTAAAAATATGAAAATGCCACGTAGCTGGACAGAACCTAGGTAATTTTTGGCATCGCTTGGAGATACTCAGGTTATCTTTTGCATTCCGCGTAATTAAATATTAGTCTTAATTATTTATTCACTGTCTCAAAGATCATAATTAGATTAAACGTGTCAATCGGAAAATTGTTGAGCAACATGAAAAACTGCCGATACAGCTTTCTGTTGATCAATACGTGCTACATAAAAGTTTTTCCGAGCACGAGAGAATCCCGCGAATACACCCAAATTGCTGCGCGACTGGCCGCTCGAGGTATTCACGGGCTTCTTTCACGTTTGGAAAAACACTTTTACGTAGCATGTATTGAGCAAGAGAAAGCTGTATCGGGAGTTTTTCTTCTTGCTCTGCAGTTTTCTGACACAATTTATCTAGTTATAATATTTTAGAAGTTACCTAATGAAGACTATGTAATTAGAGGGAATGCAAGAAATAATCTGGGTATCTCCAAGCGCCGGCTAACATCATTACCTTGGTTCTATCCAGCTACGCGGCATTTGCATATTTTGAAAATCTTGGTCCATGATAGTTGGGACACCCTGTATATCGCTGCTCCAATATTTACCCAATATTTTCAATAATGCAATGTTTATCTGTACGGTGAAAGTTCCGTTCCAACTGCTTTCTACGTTATTCCTCTCACAGAACATTGTATAAGGATGCCTTCGGTGTCTCATTCACGCGGCTGTACCCCGTACGGCACTCGGGCGCGAAACAAAAGTTGTGGCGACGGTTAGGCGTTTTCGCCAACCTGGGACACACGTGTGTAACGTGGGCGACCCGCAGAGACAGGCACTACACGGAAATGAAGCCGGCAGCAAGCAACAAAGTCCTAGCCACCCGACCGCCTTTGCAGCATAGAAAACAAATAACCACCCGCACGCGAGACAGCGATACGGGCGGGCGTACCGGCGAGTTCAGGAGAAGGCTGCTGCAGCGCCTCTAGTGGGCGCATTGGCAGGCGACAGTGGCCGCTTCAGTGGAGAGCATAGGAAGGATGGACGAGCGAGCCCACTAGAAAAGCGTCTCGAACACTGTAGCCGCGCTACGGTGGCTAGAAGGGGGAGGTGGGAGCAACGCAGCCGTCGGAGAGCGCGGCGCGTGTTGCAGTGATTCATGATGCCGAGTGGTGGCGCGCGCGTCGAGACTAAGATGCCTCCGCTGTAGTTTGGCTGCTGCCGGAGCTAGCGAGTGCACTAGGTTTGCATTGTTCTATTCGGTTCTTCTGGCTCCACGGCTCATTTCCGTTTGCATTCACGCTGTGCAGTTGTCAATTGTTTTACACGTTGCCATGCCGTAAGAAGCCATGGCAAGTCGCATGAAACGACATGCGCACTGTTTTGCGCCGAGCTGCACAACAGGCTATGTTTCTTCTAGAAAAGCAGAACGGTGAGGTCACAAATGAAGGAGAGAAAGTTGTACTCAAATGAAACAGGAATTGAATTGGGAACCGCATTTCTCTCGGCGGAAAAAGTTGAGACTAAAGTTTTTACACCTCATATTTAATAATAAGACAGGAATTAGCAGTGAAAGCTACTTGAAACAACCACATTATATTTCTATGCGTAATGACCACTCTCTTAAAATCCGCGAGTACCGTGCCAGGACGAACTTGCTTGCGGATTCCTTTTTTGTTAAAACTATTGCGGAGTGGAATCAGCTGTGTGAAGAGCAAGTGTGCTGTACGAATGAAGATTAGTTTTTTTCCCTCCTGTAACCCCCCTGCTATAACGCCTTCGGGCAATGCGGGGTAATTCTTGAATAAAGAATAAAGAATAAAAAAACATCCCTTTTCTCGGTGCCTGTTGACGATGAGGCACTTAAAGCGTGGTAGCGGCCCGGGCCCCGTGCATATAAGGCCTTAAACAGGACTTGGAAGATCTGCGAGCCGCACTTCGATGCCCGTTGAATCATCTACTGGGTGTCCCAACTATCATGCAACAATATTTTAAAATATCCTAATGCCCCGTAGCTGGACAAAACCAAGGCAATGTTGTTTGCCGTCACTTGTAGATACTCCAATTATTTTTTTCATTCCGCGTAATTACATAATTAGCCTTATTTAATCAACTTCTCGAATATTACAATTAGATGAAAAGTGTCAATGTGAAAATTGTAGAACAACTTAATTAACTACCGATACAACTTTCTTTTGCTCAATACGTGCTACATAAAAGTGTTTTCCCGAGCGTGAAAGAAGCCAGCGAATACACGCAAAGTGCCTCGAGCGGCCAGTCGCGCGGCAATTTTGCGTGTATTCGCGGGCTTCTTTCACGCTTGGAAAAACCCTTTTATGTAGCACGTATTGAGCTACAGAAAGCTGTATCGGTAGTTTTTCAAGTTGCTCTACAATTTTCACATTGACACTTTTCATCTAATTATAATATTTGAGAAGTTAATTAATTAATGAAGACTAATTATGTAATTAGGTGGAATGCAAAAATAATCTTAGTATCTACAAGCGACGGCAAAACATTGCCTCGGTTCTGTACAGGTATGGGGCATTTGCATATTTTTAAATCTTGTTGCATCATAGTTGGGACACCCTGTATAATGGATCGTATAATCAAGTGCTGTATATCGTCCTTTTGAGTATTCTTCATGTCCCCGCCGTTCTAGTTCATCAGCGACTAACATAAGTTTGTTTACTTAACTCCTATGTGGAATGATTTCTAAAGCATCGTATTGGTATTAACCAATTTGACGAGCAGGATGCAGTGCGTCGCAGTAATATGACCTAAGGAGCTCTTCACTGCTAGCATAGAAATTGGTGCAGCTTTTTTACCCACACCACTAGCATAATCTTCTTCGCATTAGCTGAAATCATTCTTTTTTTCACTCCCGACGATTCGGTAAAGCACGTAGAACGTGTGCGACCGAGACGAGCGAAAAAATGTCACACTTTCGCCCTAAGGGCGAAGCAATGAAAGCGATAGCAACACAGCAATGTCATACGAAGTAAGGTGAGCGGCTTTGGTAGCAATATGAATTGTAGTAAACATGAGCTGATTAAGTAAGCAGGTGTGCTGCGGCGTAAGTAGACCGACATGAAGAGAGACTCGATGACCACGAGAAGGCGCGTGTGAAATGGTGGTGTTGATGAGAAGCGCTTCCTGTGGGCAGCGCGCGTGCGAAGGGACACAACTGTAGCGCTGCACTGCCGATCCGGGCAGCTTTGTGTGAGCGCGCACAAACAACCATGAATAGATCACACTGAATGACCTGCAGACAACGACTGTCAAAACGCTGGCCAGCAGCCCATACGCTGCAGCGGGCGAAGGTACGTGCGGTCTATCGCTTCAACAGAAGAACTGAGCGGCGAATGCACAGTTCATAAAGGTCAGAAGCCGTGTGGAGATAAGAGATGGTGCGGCGAGCGGACGAGCGCGGTCGTTGGCAGAGTAGAAGTGCGCCCCCCCCCCGCTCCCTCCGGCGCTGGCTTTTCCCGCTTCCTTGCTTGCGCGTGGGAGAGATAAGAGCCGGTGCGGTCCGAGCGACGGAGCGCGGTCGTTGGCAGAGTAGAAGTGCCCCCCCCCCCACCCCCTGCTCCCTCGCGCTGGTTTTCCCGTCCTGCTTGCGCGTGGGCGATAAGAGACGGTGCGGTCGAACGACGAGCGCGGTTGTTGGCAGAATAAAAGCCCCCCCCCCCCCCCCCCCCCCCCGCTCCCTCCGGCGCTGGCTTCCCGCTTCCTTGCTTGCGCGTGGGAGAGATAAGAGACTGTCTGGACGAGCGACGAGCGCGGTTGTTGGCAGAGAAGTGCCCCCCCCCCCCCCCCCCCTGCTCCCTCCGGCGCTGGCTTCCCGCTTCGTTGCTTGCGCGTGGGATATTGAGCGCGTTCGCTCTCCGTGATAGCGCGCGTCCCCGCACGCTTCCGCTCGGGCATACGGCGCGGGGCAAAGAATTTATCTATACGGAACCTCACGGCGACGGCTACGGCTACGGCGACGGCGACGCCGACGGCAGAAATCCGGTTGAAGTGTCCATATAATTGCTATCGCAATAAAATATTTGTGCCAGCCGTGACGTGCCCGAACCTAATGCATTTTAACACTTAACCGCTCACCAGAGGATAGCTGCTATTCATTTATTGTCTACTCTACTAACAAGGCACCATATGCATTAGCTTAACGCTAGTTATGTCAAATATGCGACCGCTAATTACGAACAGAAACGCCCTCTTCGAAACCCGCGGCACTAACCGCCGTGCTTCCGCGTCCGGGGAGCGATCTTGCTGTCGAATGCAGCGCCGCCGCTGCTGTCATGATTGCTTGCAACACTCCGCCGCCGCCGCCGTTGCTCTCACTCCCCCTTCTAGCCACCGTAGCCGCGCCGAGCTGCTTGGACCGCCCACCTGTTGCGTCTATCCGTGACGTCACTTCGCGTCACCTAGCAACCGCATGTGCTTCGCTTAGCCTAGACATGTCAACGCATCGCCAGGCGCGCGTACTAAAGCGTGTAGTGCGGCCAAGCGAAAATCTGTGCGTCGGCAGCGAGCCGATCCGGAATACCGTGCCGGTGGAGGTGGTATAAAGCATTTATTGAATGTAAAGAGAGGTGCGGGCCCCCTTGTGGGGCCCTGAATACTGGGTGGGATCCCTAATCCGGGACCCCATTAGTCGTAGCCGCCAGCCTGGCTCTCTGGACCAAGGCCTTTTGGGCCTGGAGGTCTGAGCAACCAAGCAGGGCTGCCTCCCAGTCCTCTCGGGTAGGGTTGGGGGCAAGGGCTGGATTACTTTGGCAGGCCCAGACCATGTGGAAGGTGTCTGCCACCTCCACGCAGTAGTGGCACGTGCCGGTGACCATTGGGTCAAAATGTTTGAGGATTGCTGGGCAGAGCATCGTGTTTGTGAAAAGCCGATAAAGAATGCGGTCGTTGGCCTTCCCGAGGCCCTTAGCGGGCGCTGGGTACATGCGATGTTTATCCTTATAATATAGTGAAATCTCCTTAAATCGAAGCAATAGTTCTTCCTCTAGGTACCCGGGAAATGAGTGCTCGGGCAGCTGCATCAGCAGCCTCATTCCCCCTTACGCCCTGGTGACCTGGTGTCCATACGATATGTTTAGGGGAGGGATCTGTGTCCCTCATACAGGTTCGCAGTATTTTCTCAGCAAGGGGGGTGACCCAGCCTGCCTCATAATTTCGGCATGCGCTTCGCGAGTCGGTTATGATATGTTTAGATTGAGAGTCGGATGCTGCTAATGCAATGGCTACGTCTCCCGCCTGTGTTGTTCCCGGTGCTCTAGAGAGTCCGTCTATTTGCCTTTGTTCGTGGACCACCGCTGCCGTATACCACACCCGTGGGTTTGGACCGGCGATGCCCACGAAATAGACTCCATGTTTATGGCTATAGTATCTTTCTAAGGCTTGTGCCCAAGCTTGTTGGCGTCCACTATGGTCCTCTTGTCCATTTTTGTGGAAAGTGGGTGAACTATAGTGGCGCGTCGCCATAGTTCAGGTATCCTTACCCACTCCTGTATGTGTACGTCGTGTCGGATGTGTACTTGGGCCAAAGGATTTCGCCCGGTTCGTGTTTATGCTAATCTTGTGTATTGGATACCGTGCCGAAGCTGCAGCCGATAAGAGGCGCCGTCGAGTCGAAGATCCTGAGTTTCGAGAACCAGAACGCTAGACTCAGCGTTTGAGTATCCAGCGTCGTCGGGATAGCGACCCTGGCTGTTGCTTTGTCGATCACAAGCTCTGCTGTTTGCTCCAGCCTTGCACCACTAGTGCAAGCTGCGCTCATTTTTTTTACACTCGCACCGAGGTTCAGGTTTTGTAGCAATTTAGAAATATTTTTGGGAATGGGTCTAAAGAATGTGTGTGTATATAATTTGATATGGTGTGGCGGTGCTCCAGTTAAGTGTACAGTAGTACAATAGCTGACAAAAAATGTGCATGTTGAATTTTGTACAAATATCAATAAATTAAAAAGCTTGTATTCGCCCGTTATCGGCTCTTTCAATGACGTTCGCTTATATAGTGTAACAAAAAAAAGACAAGCTCCCAGCAAGAAGGAGGCTTGAAATAACAGCGCCATTCGACGTGCTACCATTATTAATACTCAGAGTAACAATGCGACCAATTTTTCTGGAAAAATATTACGATCTCGAGCATAGAACGCAGCTATACCTTAACGGCAATACAAGTTCGATGAAAAAAACGTGTCTAATCTAAATATAAATTGCGACTCTTTGTAGTTCATTGATGCTACAGTTTAAAATTATTTATATAAGATTAAGGAGTATATGAATTAAGGGGACCCTGATCACGAGAAAGAAATTTACAGCAGAATAAATTTGGGTTGGAGTGCATACGGCAGGCATTGCCAAATCCTGACTGGGACCTTACCACTGTCACTGAAAAGAAAAGTGTACAATCATTGCATTCTACCGGTGCTAACATATGGGGCAGTAACTTGGAGGTTAACAAAGAAGCTCGAGAACAAGTGAAGGACCGCACAAAGAGCGATGCAACGAAAAATCTTAGGACTAACGTTAAGACGCAGGAAGAGAGCGGTGTGGATCAGAGAACAAACGGGGATAGCCGATATTCCTGTTGACATTAACCGGAATAAATGGAGCTGGGCAGGCCATGTAATGCGTAGGATGGATAAACGGTGGAGCATTAGGGTTATAGAATGGATACCAAGAGAAGGGAAGCGTAGTCGAGGTCGGCAGAAAACCAGATGGGATGATGAAGTTAGGAAATCTGCAGGCGCAAATTGGAATACGCTAGCTCAAGACAGGGGTAATTGGAGATCGCAGGAAGAGGCCTTCGTCCTGCAGTGGACATAAATATAGGCTGATGATGATGATGATGACGTGCCAAACCCTCAATTTCATTACAAGGCACACCTGGGGTTCTTTCACCTGAGAATAATTCTGAGTAAACAGGTGTTTTTTGCATTTTACCGCTATGGAAGTGCGGCCGCCGTGACCGGAATCGAACTAGTGACTTCGATCTCAGCAGTGAAACGCCATATCCACTATAGGCTGCCGCGGCAGAGGTGCTACAGTTTGTGGCAATACGAATTTAGAAGGGGCATCAGGACTACCTCCATGCACCCACACAGTGCAACCACGGATGTTCTGATAGATACCCAGTGAAAAATGCCCACTGAAAAGTACCTAGTAGCTGAAAAGGCGCAGAAAGTGTTGTTTACGAAGACTGAAAGTTGCTGCAGTACAAGGTACTGTGGGCTCACCGGCCATAACGTTTAGCTGCTTAGTAATTTGTCGCAGTTGCGATTCCGTACAGGAGCGGCTAGATGCGCTGCTTAAAGGAACTGATAACAGTCCAGAGCATGTCATCACATTTTTGTGGAAATAAATGAAGTTAGCTCCCATTAAACACTATGAAAGTAGATGTACGGCGAAGCCGGTGCGAATGTTAGGCAAGTACCACCACCCCAACTTACGTCAGATGACTTTACACAAATACCACCACCACAAGTGATGTACGTCACTCGCGCACGCCCGTGTGGGGAAGTGCAGCATACATTCTCATTCATCTAGGACGTCCGCCAAGTGCAAGTGCCTTATCGAACTAAATTAATGTTTGAAAGTAAATTGCGTCAGAAAATGCGTAAAGTACGACTTACAAGCTGGAGACATGATAGCTTCGAATTGTAATACGAATATACCAGAAAAAAAGCCGGCTGATCTCACGCCCTGTGGAAATCAATGTTATCCGAAGCAGTGCGCGGGGAGCTGGCTATGCCGCATCAATTGCCACTCAGCCATGTTCACAGCATGTCATGAAATGTCATTCATTACCGCAAGATTGTCATGCATGTACATTCTGATGTATGCTGTATTAATGAAATGAACATGACCAGTTGACGACATATAGCTCGTCATTAGTGCCATTCATGTCATCATATATGACGAGCATGTCATGAACATTCATGTCGTGACCTGTCATTTATGTTTTTCATAAGCGGACGGCATGTGATGCATATTCTGGTGCATATAAAGGCAATGGAATGACCACCATGACATCACGATGTCATCTTGCCATGTATGTCATGACCTACATGTCATAACCTATCATTTATGTCCGCCATATACCCTTGTCCTACTATGTCCATTTTGGTACCTACCAAGTTTACGAAACGACCTAGGCGGCTAGACAGACAGACAGACAGACAGACAGACAGACGGACGGACAGACAGACAGACAGACAGACAGACAGACAGACAGACAGACAGACAGACAGACAGACAGACAGACAGACAGACAGACAGACAGACAGACAGACAGACAGACAGACAGACAGACAGACAGACAGACAGACAGACAGACAGACGACAACAGACAGACAGACAGACAGACAGACAGACAGACAGACAGACAGACAACAGACAGACAGACAGACAGACAGACAGACAGACAGACAGACAGACAAGACAGACAGACAGACAGACAGACAGACAGACAGACAGACAGACAGAACAGACAGACAGACAGACAGACAGACAGACAGACAGACAGACAGACAGACAGACAGACAGACAGACAGACAGACAGACAGACAGACAGACAGACACGGACGGACGGACGCGGACGGACGGACGGACAGACAGACAGACAGACAGACAGACAGACAGACAGACAGACAGACAGACAGACAGACAGACAGACAGACAGACAGACAGACAGACAGACAGACCAGACAGACAGACAGACAGACAGACAGACAGACAGACAGACAGACAGACAGACAGACAGACAGACAGACAGACAGACAGACAGACAGACAGACAGACAGACAGACAGACAGACAGACAGACAGACAGACAGACAGACAGACAGACAGACAGACAGACAGACAGACAGACAGACAGACAGACAGACAGATACCTAGATTTCGCATTTAACATAATTCTCTTACCCGGAAACTGAAAGACCGAGCCTTTTCCCAGCTGCTTTTTGAGGTCCATCCTCATTCATCCTGTATTCCTGTAGGCCCTCCGCCTAGTGCAAACCCGTTATTGAACTCATTGAATTCTCAAAGTAAAATGCGTCAGAAAATTCGTAAAGTATGACTTACACACCACCTACAGACATGATAGCATCGTATTGCTACTCCAATACACGACCAAACACAATTCTATTACGGTGAACTCAAAGACAAACCCCTTTTGCAGCTGCCATTGTGGTAGTTTGTTGGACAGTGTTTGATAATGTCGCTTGTGGTCACAGCACATGCTGTGCGACAGATGGAACTGGCCGAGCACCCGCGCATCAAGGACAAATACATTGTCTGCACACATTCGTCACGCGTGGCCACACGTGTGCGAAAGGGCAGCGTACATCCCCATTATTGTAGGTCCTCCTCCTGGCGCAAGTGCGTTATTGAACTAATTGAATTTCTCAATGAAGTAGGTTTCACAGAATTCGCTAAGTACGACTTTGACACAACCATCCGATTGTAATTCGAATATACGATAAAAGATAATTCTGTTACGTGGAAACTCAAACCCCTTTTTGAGCTGCCGGTTATTGGTTGATCACGCCACAAAAAATTCCGACCAACTAGAGGCTGTGAAACACCATGATTTATAGCCACGAAACCGAATCTTCTCTTCGCTATGAGTGGAAATTATACAATTTAATATTGACACAGAGAGTCACGAAAAACGGCATGTCACGACGTTTGCGGAAAGTGATTTTTATCACTTAACCGAAGGTTACTGTAGGCAAGTCGGTTGGCAATTGGCGCATCATACATATTGTATTAAATTGCATTCATTATGTTTTGAAGCCCTTTGCGCTTTATTCCCTGCCGTATTGCGGTATAAGTAAAGTTCAAGTTTACAATACGGTGTTGCCTACGCGGTAGCGAGTGGAACGCCAAAACAATGGCGTCCCTCATTGCATGGTGGGGCATATTAGGCTTTTTCGCATGCCAGTTCGTATAGATGTAACAGCTGGTCGTGCATTAGAACTAAATTATGCACTCCATCTCTGTCAGGTTTTGAAGAGACGACATACCCCCGAACGGCAACACGCTGAACGCTCATGACGTACAACAGCACAGCTCACCGTAACCATGGCGTAGCTTGGCTAAAAAGGACTTGGCCGGACTTGCATTGCACCAAATCATTGGATAGGAAACCGTGAAAGCACGTAGCTAATAGTGGAAAAATAATTCAACAATTCGGGAAGCAGGAAACGCCGGATTTTAGGAACATTACAAGAGATAATTTTCTTATTGCCAGGGCGGCACTGGTGCGCTTTTTACCATAGCCGCCGTAGCATCGCTATCACGCTCACCTGTCTATGTTTACAGCTTAGGAATTCATAAACACTATCATGACTTCATATAAAAATACAATTAAAAAATTGCTGATGCCGCGCACCTGTGGGGAATTGATTATAAGCGAAGCTGTCTTCTCTTCCATGCTATATTGGTGTTCATATAGCTCAACACTCCTTGCTTTATGCGCGCTTTGATATATTTTTGGTTCGCTTCAATTGTTTCTCAACATTTCACTACTTCTGTTGCCGACTTCGTCAGTTTTGCCTTGACTTCGTGACTTCGAGGTTTGTCCTTTCCTGCTGCATTGGCAAAAAAGAATTCGCCAGAACTTATCTCCCGATCTCTGTCGATGTTAATGCAAATAGCAGTCGAACAATGTAGCGACAGTCCATACTTCGGAAACACATTTATTTACCACGCGTAGTGGCAATTCTGATGATTTGATTGGTTCGCCCATATGGTAAATACTACGATATCGTCCCACTTTGCTTTAGCACTCGCTTGCCAAGCTCGCCCATGAGCATGTAGCCATTACGACGACTGTATGATGCTGACGCACTGGCATTACAATGAGGAAGAAGGAACGATATCGATGGATCGACAAAGGTGTACAGCGACGACGGCTTGAGTACAATGACATGTCGATTCTTAAATTATGACGATTGTATAATTAAGACAACGTGACCTGCAAGGCAGGAGGACAATAAGATGTCGAGGATGGTGTGACGGCGGCTGCATCATGACAACAGGATCAAGATGCGAGAATGACGATGATCGCATGACCCAGATATAATGGCGACGATGGTATGACAAAGTATGCACGACGATGATGTAGCGATCCCGATGGCAAGAAAGCGGCATGAGGGCAATGGGATGACGACGAATGTATGATGACAATGGTATCAATGATGACTGTATCACGAAACCTTCATGACAACGATCGCTTGACGACGACGGCGGGAAGGACGGTGATGGCACGACCACGACGGCATCACGGCGATGGTCTGACAATGAAGGCCTCGTAGCGACCTACGTTTGCGGCATCACAAGGGCGCCATAATCACGATTGAATAAAGACAGTATATTTACAATACAATGACGAAGAAAAATTGACGTCGATGGAAGGACAAAGGCGGCATGACGACGGTTTGGTGACGTTACTGAAGTGAAGGCAATGATAAAACGACAGCCTGACGACGATGACATGGCGACGACTGTGCGACGGCGATGGCGGGATGAATACGGCATGACGAGTGTCGGATGACAAAGCTTGATTCATGGCAATGCAAAGACTACGACGGCACCCCGACCACGAGCCCATACCTATAGAACCAAGATATTAGACAACTTGGACGACAGGATCGGGTTAGATGACGTGACGACGACGTCATGACGAGAGTACGATCACGAGGCTGGAATGAACAAAATGGAACGACACCGACGCATCTCGACCAGGAGCACATACCTGGCGGCCCAAGCAGGTAGGCAACTTGGTTCGCGGGGATGGTGTAAGAGGCTAGCAGAGAGATAGGCGCGAAACGGCTGAAGTAGGCAAAGGAATGCCATTCGCAATAAAACACTCATACGCGCAGCTGCACATACCAATTCGGGCAGATAGCGGGAAGCACATGTCGAGTTGCACATGCCCAAAGGTGAATGTTTTCTGTTCGAGCACGTACTCAGTGGCACATACCCATTGACCCAAGTTGTTTTATTACCGGCAAGACATCAGCCAGCAGCAGAGGGAAGGCCGAAGGAGGTGGCAGTCAAAGCTTCGTTCTCACGACCTTCGTTTCTAGTACTAACCCGCGCATTCTCATAGAATAATCGACTGGAAGGTCTTCCTCCACTCAACCGCGTTGAGCACGGAGCCGCTCCAAAACCAAGGAAGATGCTATGCTTTTCAGTATTTGCCGTGAAGGGACAATGAAGCCAAGTGAGCGCTTTTGTCGAGGGGCGGTGAGACTGGAAATTTCTTGACTCGATGTGGTGTGTTGAAGAGAAGAGAAACATGCTTTAATGATAAGCTGGAGATGTTAGCCTGGCTGCTCGCCTGACTTCGCGTTACCTTCGACGGACATCGTGAGATGAGTTCTTGACAATTCGTTTTGGCTAACACCGCCAGAAGTGAGGAACCTCGAAGTGACGAAATCAAGGCAAAAGTGACGAAGTCAGCTACGAAGAAGTGACGCAGTCGGCAACAGAAGCAGTGAAATATTGAGAAACTATTGAAGCGAACAAAAATCGGCCAACGCGTGCATAGAACAGGGAGTGTTCAACTACATAAACACCAGTATGCCACGGAACTGAAGAAAGCTTCGCTTATAATCAATCTTCTCATTCTAGAATACGAAAGTGAGCTTGTGTCAAGTTTGTACTGACGTACTCAATTGAACGCAGCAGCAGTTCCTGTTGCGTTTTTGTCGTTGTCTATATTTTGTGACGGTAGTGACGGCACTCTTGAAGGCTGCATGTGAGCAAGGTCGTGGCTGGCTGTGTTCAGTGCAGCCTCCCACACAAGCTAGATTGCGTCAACGCGCGGTCTCCTTTCCTAGTTGCAGCCGTAGCAGCTCCTAGCTGACCTCCAACGTGGAGCTAGCATAACGTGACCTGAGAAACAAATATAGCTGATTACAAAACTACCGCGCATATAACTTGCTTTCTGTTTGAAGGAGACATGCAAAAAAAGAGAAACAACAAAGCTCATTTTATAGCCATTGATCTTGACGTTTGGAAGTGAATTTGGGGCTGCGACACACGCTGCGTTGCTTGTAAATGTGCTAAAAAACCCGTCCTCACGCGTCACCGTAAGAAAAACATTCTGAAAGTCCTCTTAAGAGCCTCCATGTGAAATGTACCACAACGATTTCCGCGTTGTCAGTGCAGTATTGGAGATTTCGACCGGTAAATTTACAATTGCATAAAAAAAGTGGGAATAAATATTGGTTGTCGGTTCCTTTAACAGAGTGATAACGACAAGAAAGCTGGCAATGTAAAGCGTGGCTTTAGTTTCTATAGCTTTAGTTCGTGTCTCTTTTTTTTGTTTTTGTTTGTTTTGCTTCTCTAAAGTTTCCTATCTTTTGAACTCTGTGCATAAAATGCATATCAATCGCAAATAAAACAGTGTTGAGGCACGCTTCAGCTAGTCTGTTTTCTTGTCATAATCTATCCCTTCTTATGGCTTTACGGAGCTCTTCTAGCCATAATGTTGGCAAAAATAACCTCAATAGCAGCGCCACTCGCGATGACCTGAGGTCGAATTAAAAAAAAAGGAAAAAAAAGCTCGTGTACTTAGATGTTGCTGCACAGTACAGAAAACTTAGTGGTGAAAATTTTTCCGGAGCCCTCCACTCTGCGGCATCACTATTAACCCACTGTGTACTTTTATTGCGATAGCAATTATATGGACACTCCAAAGCAGATTTATGCCGTCGGCGTCGCCGTCGTCGTCGCCGTCGCCGTTGCCGTGAGGTTCCGTACGACGTCAGTGGAGATGAAATCGTCGCCGCGCGCCGAACGCTGTATGTGCGAGTGAAAGGGCGCGAGGGACGCGCGCTTTCACGGGGAGTGAACGCACGGCGAAGAAAAAACGCGCGTTCTGCGCCGTGCTCCCTTAATTCCTCCTTTACAATCACCATATATGTAGAACAAACGCGCCTTCTTCCGACGCGCGAAAGGTCGTGGCGGGGAGGGGGGGGGGGAGGGAGGTGACGTTTAGCTGCGGCATCAAGTGCCTATTTATATCAGAGGCTCCGGCAACAGTCACCAACGCCGTACGCATTTTGTGCGAACGCGGGCAAAACGCCGACGGCGTGGCGTCGACAACAGTTCTGCGTGTTGCCGGTGCTGCTGCATCTCCAAGGGTATACACCTCATAAAGCTACTATCATTACTCCGTATAGCTCTCTACAAATTATTGCGATAGCAATTATATGGACACTCAAAAGCAGATTTCTGCCGTCGGCGTCGCCGTCGGCGTCGCCGTCGCCGTCGCCGTCGCCGTCGCCGTGAGGTTCCGTATGACGTCATTTGGAGATGAAATCGTCGCCGCGCGCCGAACGCTGTATGTGCGAGTGAAAGGGCGCGAGGGGCGCGTCTTTCACGGGGAGTGAACGCACGGCGGAGAACAAACGCGCGTTCTGCGCCGTGCTCGCTTAAGGGCTGCAGAAGTAGGCGTCTCTTTTCTCCTTTACAATCACCATATATGTAGAGCAAACGCGCCTTCTTCGGACGCGCGAGAGGCCGTGGGGGAGGGGGAGGGAAGGGAGGCGACGTTTAGCTGCGGCACCAGGTGCCTATTTATATCAGAGGCTCCAGCAACAGTCACCAACGCCGCACGCATTTTGAGCTAACGCGGGCAAAACGCCGATGGCGTCGACAACAGTTCTGCGTGTTGTTGCTACCAAAGCCGCTCACCTTACTTCGTATGACATTGCTGTGTTGCTATCGCATTCATTGCTTCGCCCTTAGGGCGAAACTGTGACATTTTTTGCTATCGCAATGGATACTTCTCCTTTCAGGTGAAACTGCGACAACCTTTTTGGCACAGTGCGTTAATAGGGTAGCAAACAGGTTTTGCTAAAATGGTTAACATCCCTGCCTGCCCTTCTCCACTCTTTCCTTTCTTTGGCGATTCAACGATCAGTCTAAATGGTAGCCGCAGTAAACAAGATACAGGCCCGCGCAAAATATGCGGTTTAGCCTTACAGCTAGAAAATTCATTCGCTGTAAATAAAGCACTGCCTGCGAAAAAGGAGCGATAAAGCGCTTTAGCTAGAAAACGCATTCCTCGGAGCTTGTTACTCTTGGCCTGCAGCCGACAACGGTTTGTATTGCTCGAAGTTTTATTGAACGCGATGCTCGCTAGCGGTAGCAGTGAGAGTAGATCAGTGGCTTCTTACACTGCAACCCGTACCTTACATGCAAAAGCAATTAGACGTCACCCAACCGGCTTCACGCACTGACGCACAGTAGACAATACGTACTATTATTGTCATTTGCAGCGGCGAAACAAATAAGGAAGGCCCCGTTACTGAAGCTGGAAAAACATGAGAGAATCTCAAGCAATAATGAGTGAGGACGGGATTAGTACACATTCACCGACGACTGCCGTCGTTCCAACAACGCGTTGCCCAAATGAAGGACGGTATTATATTTTACCCAACGGAATAAATATTCTTGCTATTTCTCTTTGAAGCATGCGGAAAAAACATAGGCCAGAATGCAGAAAGCAATGTAAATGGAGTTTTCCTCCTGAGTTTCTCCACTTTCAACTCCCGCAACATGGTGTGTGTGCAACCAAACTAAACAAATTGTGCAGGAATTTTATTACTTAATGAAAGAAAAACTTGGGTACGTTTGATCAGGAACAAAGCCAAAGTGGGGCCTAGGAAGCGTCTTGTGGTTTCAGCAGAGTGTTTATGGGCACTAGTGGGTACAGAAATACCGTAACCAAAATTTACTGCAGATAATTGTGAACCGTCGACGATAATGCAATTAGCATTTGACCAATGTAACGACACACCGTATTGCCGAAGCCACTTTTACCATTTGTAGTGATGATTGGGACACTTCAGTTGCGTCGACTATATGCGAGATACAGTGATATCGTCCCCCTTTGCTATAGCATCCACTTGCCAAGATCGCCTAAAAATTAAATTGTGGGGATTTACGTGCCAAAGCCACGATCTGATTATGAGGCACGCCGTAGTGAGGGACTCTGGAAATTTGGACCACCTGGGGTTCTTTAACGTGCACCTAAATCTAAGTACACGGGTACTTTCGCATTTCGCCCCCATCGAAATGCGGCCGCCGTGGCCGGGATTCGATCTCGCGACCACGTGCTCAGCAGCCCAGTACCATAGCCACTGAGCAAGCACGGCGGCTTAAAGGAACGCCTATGAGCATGGCGGCATCATGAAAACTGTATGACGCCAACACAGTAACGACAATTTAATGCGGCAAGTAATGACTTAATGCAACTCTAAAGGCAGTAAGATGACGATGCCATGATGGCAATGAGATGAAGGACCTTAAGATATGGCGATGGTAAACGAAGATTGTTTGACAACGACAGGAGGACTATGGGATGACGACGTGTGCGTAATGGCGGTAGCGTGATAAAGACGGAAGGAGAACAACCAGCAGACAAGCTGGAATGAAGCCGATGGCCTGAAGATGACAGTATAACAACGGACGCGTGACATCGACCATCTGAGGACGACGCAGCCTCGACAAAGACATGACAACGACGCATAATCACGATTTATTGATGACGGCACGATTATGATAGAATGACGAAGAAGAAACGACGTCCATAGATCGACGAAGCTGGTGTCACAACGATGGTAAGAGTCAATGGGATTATGTCGCTGAAAGGATCATGATGGTTAAACGACAGGGGGACGGCGACGGCTGACGGACGACAATGACATGACAACGATGCTCTCATAATGATGGTATGACAACGACGGTTTGATGAGAGTCAGATGACTAAGTTAGAACAACTGCGATAGTTACCACGGTCCCCACGACAAAAAAAAAAAACTGCGACGGTTAGACGGCGATGGCATGGCGTCAGACAATCGCATGGGATCCATTGTTTGAGGCGGACACATAACGACGCTGCCATGGTAACGGCGGCGTAATCAAAATAGAAAAAAAGGATTGGCGTCGATGCAACGACAAAGGCGGTGTAAGGACGATGGCATGAAGAAAATGGGACGACTTCAGAGAAGTGATGATCATGGTTTTAACTACAACGAGTCGACATCGGTATGAGGATGACTGCGTGACGGCGATGGCATGGCGAGAGTCATGGAGTCACCACTGGACTATGGACTGACCAGCAATATGGCAAGCGAATGCTTGACGAAGGCAGACGACGATGGCATGACATCGGTGTAAGAACAACGGGATGAACAAGAGTGCTATTACGACAATGTCATGACAATGACTGTATCACGAAGCACCCATAATGAGGACGACGCGACGACGACAGCATGAAAAGAGTCGGATGTCGAAGCTAGACGGACGATGTTGGAAGGACCACGAAGACATCAAGACCCCTAGTACATACCTACTGGCCCAAGCTGGTACACAACTTGGGTCACTGGGTTGGCTATTTAGATGGATGGATGGATAGATAGATATAATAAAGTAGGCAAAGAATGCTAATCGCAATCATGCAAAATATAGATAGGTAGATAGATCGATAGGTAATTAGGCTCGAGGAAGGAAGGAAGGAAGGAAGGAAAATAAGAGGCTCAAAACGCCTGAAGTAGGCAAAGAATGCTAATCACAGTAATATACAACTTACATTTATTCGCGCATTAGAAAGCTTACATGTTTAACTTATTATACATCTAACAAAGGTCTGACTATAATTTTGCAATCGTACTCACTTCCTATTCATAGCGGGGTTGTTTGCTTTGCAGAAGGTGTTTGGAAAGTACGGTAATATAATCCCACTTCTGGTAGTGCCTTAGACTACCCTGCGCTGCTCGAGCCCACCGCACTCGCAGACGATCTCTTGCGCTTGAGCTTACTATGGAGATAAACCCACTCCACCGTAGATATGGGGGTTGCGCATCCCTCTGTCTTGCTGTGCGAGTCCCTTCACGCCATTTCTGAACTCTACGTTACGCACGCAGGACTGCCATATCCGACCAAGTGTTAAATTCCTGCAACAGATTGCACGATTCTGGGCCTTATGACTCCTGATGGGCATTGGTTTGAATTCGATGCATTATGCCTACTATGGCATAGTAAGTTATATCATACGCGACCACTCCCGCTCACATGTCGAACGTACTGCAGAAACACGCTTCTGTGAACGCTGTGCGCGGGGCTAGATTTATCTCTAATTGTGTCATGCGAGGCGCGACAATGGTGTCATCTGCGCACGACAAAGTAATCGCTCTTTTCCTCTACGCAATGCTATCAAAGTAACGTACGTGGGTAGTACGGTTGCAAAGAAATAGGCCATAATATTGTTAGATATTTTCGTTACATGTGGGTTTAGTAAGCGATTCCGGGATTATGCTGATGAAAATGAAAGGCGTTTAACGTGAAAAGACATTTAAAGTGCAATTCGAAGTACGTTTATGTAAGGTTAGAATATGTTGAATTATTCTCGCAGCACTTGTTACGTAAAGCAAAATTTGTGGTATCGTTATGAAAATTTTAAACGGTAATCTAGCACGAACAAATGTCTACATATCCACACCTGATTGCAGCAGACCTGCACAACAGATATACTGTAGAAATGATCACGGTAATGGGCTCACCTACTGTAGAAGCAGTGTGTGCCGAAAGCATGCATTTCCCAGTCAGGGTTTGCCCCACGCTGACATGACTTTGTCAGATTACTAATAACTTATAACGGACGGCGTCAAAATGAGGTTTTGCCTAACCACGTAGCTCGCATGTGGTATCACGCAGAACCGCGATAACAGGCTAAGAGATAACAGGCTATTCATTGCCACTATCTCATTCAACACTAGGATCCACACCAGGGTCACCGCAAAGGAAAAGGATGGTGATCCTATTGACGTCCGTAGTGGCATCTGTTCTCTGGGTCGTTATTCACTTTCTGAGCGAATGGTTCTTGCGATGGCGCTCTCCGCCTGGAACCAAGCTGCCGCCTATGCCTCCAGCGAGGAGCATCCGAGGACACTGTCGAAGTTCACCACCATGACTTCTACCGGAAAAAAGCCATCGAGTGGGCCAAGCTGTACGGACCAGTGATCAGGTATGTGGAGTGTTGGTCAACGCGTGTTCCAAATGCATTGCCAAAGCTTTTTTGATATCAGAAAATGACGTCAGCGGGAGAAGATAGTTTTTCTTAGCTCTTTATAGACACGAAGCTCTTTCTTAACTGTTTACAGTGATATGTCACAGCGAAATACGAAAGCCGTAGTAGCTACAAGCCTGAGAGAGGGTGTAAAATGGTGGTAAGTCACCTTGTTCAAGAATAATTTTTTCTGCGTGTCTGTAGAGCTTCTCTGAAAATGTAGTAGCTCATTAGGCGGGAATCATTGCAGGAATAGCATGTCTTCCATACATCCAATAGGATAATGTAAGGTATTCCCGAGATTTACGACAAATTTGTGACGCGCGAGCTCACGAGCTAGGATAATGCCTTCTTGAGGTGACGAAGAAATATCGAGGGCACTTATATTCTACGCATCTAAATCTCAAGCAATTTAGTATAAAACATTTATATTAAAATTTTTGTTAATGTATTAGAGTCTTTTTATACAAAGTCAATGAAACCACAGAAAGAACATAACCTTGAAGATTGAAATTTCGAGATAGAATTGAGTGAGGAATGGTTCCAAGTTATTCTCAATATTGAAAGCTTACGCTCGTTTCATACGGTATACTCTTATTTCTAATATTCATTTTGGCCTGTGCTTTCTTTTATGTCCAGCATATCATCATGCTTTTATGTCTCGTAGGTAAATTATTGGTTTAAAGGAACACATTGTTCAAGCTCACAGCGTCAATGGAGCAATGTCCTAGACTCAAATTTCGAAACTACGCCTAAAATTCCTTCACTTATTATAGTGTCCCATTATTGTAAAGGGGGAAAGAGAAACGCTGGCACAACTGTGATTTTGTCATCTAACTCTTTGTTGGGCGAAAAACAACAATGATAGCGGAGAGCATAGTCGTCGCCCATCGAACCTGGCTGGCCCTTTGAGGTGTTTACTGCGTCATTTAACCTATGTAGCTGAGCGCGCGAAAGAGCGAATCTTAAAACATGCTGCTGGGAAAAAATATATTAAGCGAGGAGAATCTTGGCACGATATTACTTTGCTGCCACTAACATAAACTTGATTAATAGATGGCAGTTAGAAAGGTTTACCGCGTTATTTGATGTACTCATCCTAACTTTTCATGCTTTGTCTGGGGTCTGTTATCATTTGCACATAATAAACGTGATTACTCTACTCGCCCCGGTCTATGTAATATACTCAAAACGGGTTCTTTACGGATATGTTGAGTTGGTAATATTGATACAAATATTAGTAACAGTAATAATACTGTTACGTAAAACGACACAAGGCGGGACTATTTACGCTGTATTTACACTACACAGACACAGTAGCCAAGATAGTGGACAGCCACCAGCACCCGACAGAACCGTCTTCTTTGTCGTCGGCCCCTGGCAGAATGTGTATCTCGTAGCATTACCCCCGGCGGTAGAAGCGCCGTCTCGGCGCACTTCAAACATTGTCGTCAGAAGGAGGATGGTATGCTTTCAGTCTGCTGACGTGAACTGTGTCACTGGGAGCGATCGCAGGGCGCAAAGTCGGAGAGACGGGAACAATTTTGTAGGTGACGTCCGTGACCTGGCGGATGATTCGGTAAGGACCCGTGTACCGAGATAACAACTTCTCGGACAGGTCCACACGACGGAATGGACACCACAGGAGAACTAAGGCACCGGGTGAGAGGCGAACTGTCGTGATGCCGGCTGTCATAGAGGCGCTTTTGGGTCGCTTGCGAGGCCGACAGCCTAGAGCGGGCGATCTGACGTGCATGATCGGCACGAGCGATGGCATCACGTGCATATTCGCTAGGTGGCGCAGCAGCAGCCGGAAGTAGGGTGTCCATTGGTAACGTTGGTTCACGGCCAAAGAGCATATAAAAGGGTGAATAACCGGCGGTATCGTGACGCGATGAATTGTGCGCGAAGGTCACGTAAGGCAGCGCCAGGTCCCAGTCACGGTGGTCGGAGGAAACATACATTGAAAGCATGTCCGTGAGGGTGCGATTTAGGCGCTCGGTGATGCCATTTGTTTGAAGATGGTAGGCGGTGGTCAACTTGTGGGAGGAGCGCAAAAGATCATCCATTACTCGGGATAAAAATGCACGGCCTCGATCTGTGAGCAGTTGGCTAGGGGCGCCATGGTGTAGAATAACATCGTGGAGCAAAAAATCGGCAACGTCAGTAGCAGTGCTGGTGGGGAGCGCTCGAGTGATTGCATACCTGGTCGCATAATCGATAGCAACGGCGACCCACTTGTTGCCGGATCTTGACTCGGGAAAAGGTCTAAACCAACACGGAAGAATGGTTCGGTCGGGATGGAGAGTGGTTGAAGTAGACCAGCAGGGGGTGCAGCAGGACGTTTCCGACGTTGGCATTTATCGCAGGAGGTCACGTAACGTCGAACAGACCGGGCGAGACCGCGCCAAAAGAAGCGGCGCTGGACACGGTCGTACGTGCGGGATACTCCAACGTGACCAGCAGTTGGTTCGTCGTGAAGCTCATGTAGGACCGTTGAACGCAGATGTTTTGGCACAACGAGAAGCAGCTCAAGGCCATCGGACTGTACGTTACGATGGTAAAGTGTGCCATTCACGAGGACGAACATGCGCAGTGAGGCGTCGTTAGGTGCCGATTCCAGCCAGTCAATGAGCGATCGCAAAAAAGCATCACGGCATTGTTCGTCACCAATCTGGAGAAACTGAGACATGGACATAACGCAGGGGCTAGGTTCGATTTCCGATCCGTCTGGTTGGTCAACAGGGTAGCGGGACAAGCAGTCCGCGTCCAGATGGAGGCGGCCAGACTTGTAGGTAACTGAGTAAGAGTACTCCTGAAGGCGCAGCGCCCAACGACCAAGTCGTCCAGTAGGGTCCTTCAGTGAGGAAAGCCAACAGAGAGCGTGATGATCTGTGACAACAGGAAAAGGGCGGCCATACAAGTAAGGACGGAATTTCGATACCGCCCAGACAATGGCAAGACATTCCCGTTCCGTAATCGAGTAATTGCGTTCAGATTTCGAAAGGAGACGACTTGCGTACGCAATAACACGATCAGTGCCGCGTTGGTTTTGGGCTAAAACTGCACCGATGCCGTAACCACTAGCGTCTGTGCGCACTTCTGTGGGAGCAGCTGGGTCAAAATGGGCAAGAGTAGGTGGAGTCGTTAGGGCGGCGATGAGCTCAGAGAAGGCGTTAGCTTGTACAGGACCCCAACAAAACGGGACGTCTTGCTTGAGAAGGTAAGTGAGTGGACGTGCGAGCGCCGCAAAGTTTTTCACGAAACGGCGAAAGTAGGAGCACAGGCCTACTAAACTACGAACGTCATGGACAGACCGTGGAACGGGGAAATTCGTGACAGCGCGTACCTTCGCTGGGTCTGGTCGGACACCGGAAGCATCAACGAGGTGGCCCAGCACAGTAATTTGACGAAGAGCGAAGTGGCACTTCGAGGAATTGAGCTGGAGGCCAGCTCGTCGGAAAATTGCTAGAATGGTCGAAAGCCGCTCAAGATGTGTTGCGAAAGTGGGAGAGAAAATTATCACGTCGTCCTGGTAACATAAACACGTCGACCATTTAAATCCTTGAAGCAGTGTGTCCATCATTCTCTCAAAGGTGGCTGGTGCGTTGCAGAGACCGAAAGGCATGACCTTGAATTGGTAAAGGCCGTCAGGGGTCACGAAGGCGCTCTTCTCGCGATCCAGGTCGTCTACAGCGATTTGCCAGTAGCCAGATCGAAGGTCCAGGGATGAAAAGAAGGTGGCACCATGCGGAAGTCGAGGGCGTCGTCGATACGTGGAAGAGGGTACACGTCCTTCTTGGTGATCTTGTTGAGGTGCCGATAATCAATGCAGAAACGCCAGGAGCCGTCTTTCTTCTTTACTAATACGATGGGGGAGGCCCAAGGACTAGATGATGGTTCGATGATGTCCTTCGCAAGCATTTTTGCTACTTCTTTTTGAATAACATCGCGCTCTGATGCGGACACACGGTAAGGTCGACGGTGAACGGGCAAAGAGTCGCCAGTGTTGATGCGGTGGGTGACAATCTTAGTCTGACTCAGGGGTCGATCACGAATGTCGAAAATGTCGCTGTATGAGGCCAAAACCCGGCAGAGAGCGTCGGCCTGGTCAGGCGAAAGGTCTGATCCAATCATTTTGCGAAAAATGGTGTCGTCAGAAATTGGTGACCGGGAAACTTCAGCTTCTTCAGGAGCAGTTATGGCGACAACCTTGACGTCATGGTCTGTTATAGTGGTGAGGTGGGCAAGCGACATCTTGTGGGGCAACACTTGGGGGGTCAGACCAAAGTTTAGTTGCGGGAGGAACACACAGTTATCAGCTAATGTCGCGATGGTATGTGGCACAGTAACATTGCGTGTCAGGCTTACGTCAGTAATCGGAGTGACGATATAGTCGCCGTCAGGAACGGGTAGGGTCGATGACAAACACACGTATGTGACGGCTCGAGGCGGTAGGCGAACAAAAGCGGTGGGGCTTAAGCGGCTGACGGGCGTTTCGCAGGCATCTGATACAAGAGGAAGATCGAGGGAGAGAGTGTTTCAGAAGAACAATCAATTAAGGCCGAGTGTGCCGAAAGAAAGTCAAGGCCAAGGATAAGGTCATGGATGCAGTGAGCAAGGACGGCAAAAAGTGCGTCAGTGTGATGACCGGCAATGCTAACACGGGCGGTGCACATTCCGATCACTTGAACAGCACCACCATCGGCAACATGTATTGTCTGTGTCGTAGACGGCGTCATAATCTTCTTCAGGCGGCGGCGTAAAGGAGCGCTCATAATAGACAAGTGTGCACCAGTGTCGATGAGGGCGGTCACAGGAACATTGTCGACTTTGACTTCTAGAAGGCTATGGTGAGTGGCGAGTGTCAGCAGAGGATTTGCAGGGGACGACGGCATTGCAGCTTCACCTCCATAAGCTGCACTATCTAGTTTTCCGGCGGCGAGCGTCCAGAGAAGGACGGCGAGGAAAAGCGGCGAGGCTGCGGAGAGCGGGGTTGGCGGCGTTGCGGCGACGGGGAGCGGGAGAAACGGCGAACAGGAGCAGTGGCGTCAGACGGAAGAGGCTCGTGGGAGGACGACGAGTAGTAAGTAGGGGAACCAGCGGCTGGACGTCTAAAAGGAGTAGAGTGCATGGAGGTCTGGCGACATGCGTAGATCCAACGGCGACGGCAATAACGAGCAATGTGCCCGGCCTGATGACAGGAGAAGCAGATGGGCTGATCGTCGGGTGTTCTTCATTCCGCAGGGTTGCGGAAGGAGACAGGAGAGGTGTAGGATCGTCGAGCAGGTCCAGAGGAATAAGGCTGAGCGTCAGGACGAGTCAGTGGACACGCCGATGGAAGGCCGAGATTGGCAAACTCGGCCTTACTACAGCTTGAATGAGGGACACTGATGGCTGCGTTGGGTCACTGGCGTGGGATGTAAACACGGGTGGTGGAATAGGTGCAGGACAGTCAGCTTCAATCTCGCGACGAACAATACGCGTAACGTGGTCACAGGTGGGCGGCAGGCGAACGGCATCACACGATGAACTTGCAGCCGTATTGGGCAGCCGGGTGAATCTCTGGGTTATACGGCGGCTCTTGGCATGTTCAAACCGCCGACATTCTTTGATGATTGTGTCGACGGTATCAACGTTGGTATACACGAGCAGGTTAAATGCATCGTCGGCGATACCTTTGAGCACATGAGAAACCCTCTCGGACTCAGGCATGTGCTCGTCAACCTGGCGGCAAAGAGCGATAACGTCCTTAATGTAAGAGACGTATGACTCGGAGGATGTCTGCGCACAAGTCGCAAGTTCATTCCGCACAGCATGCTGCCGGCCAGTGCTGTCAACGAAAAGGTCGCGTATCTTCTCTTTGAAAGAGTCCCAGCTTGTAATGTCCGCCTCGTGCGTCTCGAACCACACCCGTGCTGCGCCATCGAGGTAAAAAAGCACGTTGGCGAGCATAAGGGTCGGTTCCCACCTGTAGCTGGCGCTGATCCGTTCGTAAAGGTTGAGCCATTTGTCGACGTCAACCCCATCCTGGCCGGAAAAGACGCCAGGGGCGCTATAACGTAAAATGATTCCAAACTGTTTTGATTCCAAACTCCTGACGTCAAATTTACGTAACCACCAACGCAAGCATCGGGCCGTGACCCGCAGCGTTGTCTGAACAACCCAATCAAACACTCTCCTCGTTTATAGGAGGTCACCTTTGTTCGCCTTCAAAACCAATAACATAGTGTACACTCAGCGGTTTTTCTTATCTAATTGGCTGACAAGAGGCGAGGAGCACGCTCTGGTGGAGAGGACTTCGATGGGGCCGAGCCAGCACATTGAAAATAGATAACTGCATGAAGAGGGTGGGGCTGGTTTCTCCGATTGGTCCGCTTCGCCTTACTTAGCTTGCGGTGGCTGGTCGAAAATCGCGGCAGCGTGCAACGGAAGGATAAGAATGCCACTAAAACGGATCCTGAGCAAGGGAGAGTTGGCAGAGCGATGTCGTATGCATGCCGAAAGGGCTCGATAACATTTTACTGCCACGCAAAAAGGTTTATCATACGCAAATAAATACATGCTCACCGGCAGGTGCGAGTAGCGAGGGCCTGAGTGATCGGCGGGCAGCCATCTTCTATTTCTTTCGGAACGGGGTAGTTTGTGGCTATTCAGAAGGATTTTCAGTTTTGTTCGGCATATTATTGCATTTTTTTCGCGGACACGTCACTTTGACGTGGTAGTTTTCGCGGTTTTGTGAGGTCGCGTGACAGACAGGAGAAGTGGGCATAGCCAGAAAACATTGAACTAATAGCAGAGGGCTAATGGTGAAAAGGCATCTAATCAGGAATGATTATTTTTCTTTTGTGCGGTTTAATCATGCATAATCAGTGTGTACACGTTATATCAGATGGGGAGCTATCGCGGTTTTCGTGACGTCGCGTGACAGACAGGCGAAGTTGGGAGTGGCCCAAAAATGTTTTTACCAATCGTGGATGCTGATTGCAGAAGTTGGAATCAAAACAGTTTGGAATCATTTTACGTTATAGCGCCCCAGGATCACGAGCAGGAGGCAGAACGATGTAGGTGGGAGACACGGGAGGGGCAGCGGGTGAAGACGTTGTGCCTGCACCGACTGACATGGTCGGAAGCGTGATGAAGCGGCCGTTGCAGAGCTCCGTGATGGAAACAGGGAACTACCCCGCACCTCCACCGCAAAGATGTTACGTAAAACGACACAAGGCGTGACTATTTACACTGTATTTACACTACACAGACGCAGTAGCCAAGATGGTGGACAGCCACCAGCACACGACAGAACCGTCTTCTTTGTCGTCTGCCCCTGGCAGAATGTGTCTCTCGTAGCAATATTATTACAAAATAGTGACTGAATCCAATTTTTAACTTGCGATGGGACAACACTAAGGTTGGAGTGCTGGTGCACACACAAAAAAAAAGAATTCACATACAAGGTAGAAATGTAAAACCTGTTCAGCGAGAAGTTATGAGATTAGGAATTATAAAAAAAAACAAAAGAAAAAGTAACTGGCAGAACAGCTACATAATGAGCAACATTACAGCAATAACACACAATTGAGAGACTGCACATACCCGGTAGGGGAGAGAAACTATGAGAAGGCAGGAGAGGAGCGCAGCAAGAAAGAAATCTCACAAGAAAATGCGAATCTCAGAACACAAGGAAGACCAGACGTTTTTAAAGGTATTACCATACATAAAATGACAGTTGTATTAACTTTGCAGTACGTTGAAGGGCGAGTGTGGCTATGCGATAAGGTAGATGAAGACATTTTCCCTGTTGATTACGAAGTATACCGTAAAGATATGGCTTCACGAGGAGGAGGTGTTGCCGTACTAATTAAAACAACGTTGAGTCTTCCTTATTGGTTGATATGACTGATATTGAGGGCTTATGTATCAAGCTCTCATGCTGGGATCATCAAGTTATCTTGAACGCGTTATACAGACCCCCTGATGCAGCTCCGAATTACTTGAGAAAATTTGAAGCTCAGAAGGCGCACTACTTGAAACCCAAAATCTTAATAATTGGCAATTTTAACCTACATGGTGTTAATTGGGAGGGACTACAGGCCCTTCAAGGTTATAACAGTCACGTTAACATTGTTCCAAACATCATGCTAGCACACAACCTAATGGAAGTTGTTCGTGAGCCAACCCGAGAATTGGGAGCGTGTAAATAGGTTTTAAACTTACTGTTTCTTCCGATAAATTTTCGAATTTTACGGTCTCTGTAGAGCAGGGACTTTCCGATCATCATCTTGTTAGTGTTTTCTTGTTACTTAGCTCTCACAGTAAGCAAGCCAAATAATTCTGCTTAGTTAAGGGTTATTCAGGTGCTGATGACGCAAGCACTTTAGAACACATGGATAGTTAATTGCCTGTTTGCATATCAATGACAATGATGTCAATGGTCCTTGGTGTTAGTTTCGAGATATGTGCCTCGATATGTGCCACGAGAATCGCCTGGAACTGAGTACAGAGAAATTAGATAATTTAGGATAAACAATTTGTCAAGTTTTTGTTGAAGCCTTAGGTGAAACATAATTTTTGGTGATATTGTTCGCGTGCTTTATGCTCGCAAACGAACTGTTGAGTTCAGTAATGCGTGCTGAATTTTTCTCTAGGCTCAAGATAAATCTATTGAACGTTGTCATCCTCAACGACTTCGACAGCATCAAGAAGTTCTGCAATACAAAGGAACTCCTATGGCGTTCATCCACTTTCGTTGGTTATCGCGACTGCTACAAAGGTAATTTTATCTAATCTTCAATGTAAGAACGTGTTTGAAAGAGTAAATTCATAGGTGAGCCAGAAAGAAAACCTCTTTCTGAAGCACACGATTCTCTACAGTGGGTGTTGGGCGGATGTTGTGCGAAAGTTGAGGGAGGAGGTGGGGCACTAATAATCTTTAGCTCTAATTGATCTTGGGAACCTGAGTTAAGATTTAGATACTTCAGTAATAATAGCAAGATCGCCCTCTTCAATAAGCTACCTTTACAGCCGAAGAAAAACTCGCGCTAACCCAGGCATCAAACATGCGACCAATGCCTTACCAAATGGGTTTACTATATTATCTCTAGACAATAAATGGGCTGTCATTGGGTTTTCAAAGTATTTTGGCCTTCCGTGAGAGTGTTATTGGCGCTGTTATGCCGGAACGTATTCTAGAGAAACGTTACAGCTTCAAGAGCGTCCAGTTAATTGATAATTCTGCATCACGCGTGAGTCTGCTAGCCTCCTGGCTAACGAGAGTGGTACGGCGACTTCTCCAGATTGGCAGCAATCTTTGGTTCGATCTCAACAGGTTCGTGAACATTTTTTTAACTTCGAAGCTGGCTTTTAGTGTTTGCTGGCATTTCTGTAACTATAGATGTCTCCGTAGCCTGCTAGTACAACGTACTCTAAAATCGCTCGCCTCATGTCAGTCCTGCTCCTAGGGACCGAAGCTAGTCCCCTTTATTGCGGACTGTTTCCTGCAGGCAGCATACTGCAAAAGAAATTTTTTTGCTGAGATTCGAACGGTAATGCTCACGAAATGGAAATAGAGAACAATAGTCAAGACTCTACAGCGGACCAGAGCAATCTGGAATTCGATGAGAACAGCGGGAAGACGCTGAGTCAAGCTGGCCCATGGTTCCAAGCAATGAAGGCAAGGAAAAACAAGAAGTCGCCGAACGAGGACCGCATACAAGAGGGAGGAAGCAAGGAAACGCCCAGAACCAGCAAGGAGGACTGAACGCGAGGAGCAACCCGAGAGTGGAAACAAGCATGCAAGCCAACAACAACCAGCAACGTCAGTAAGATCAGGGAAGCCGAACCAACGGCAAGCCACCGCCGCGACGCGCGACGCCGCCGCTGCCAGATAATGATTACAAGGTGGTGTACCGAGCAAGAACCGGCATGAAGCTGTCCAGCTGGCCGGACGAAAAGATCACCGAGGGACTAGCAAGGGCAAGTGGTTCCCCTTTCAAAGAGTTTTGCGCGAAAGTAACCATCCAAACGCAATGGAAGCAGAACCTGATAATTGCCAGCACCGCAGACGAGGACTACGCACTGAAGCTCGGTTCCATCAACGGCATCGAACTAGGGGCGGCCACATACGAAATGACGCCGTACATCAAACCGCTCCCAGGAACAGTGCGTGGAGTCGAGCACGGTATCACTGCGTGTACGACGGAGAAACGACTTGCGGAACTTCTGGCAGCCAACAACTATGGCATCCTGAATGCGAGGATGCTCGGCAAATCCACCTCAGCAGTTATCACCTTCGAAGGTCCGCACGTCCCTTTCTACGTGAAGGTGGCCAGCTCGTACACACGTTGCCGCCCATATCACAGATCGGTACAGTATTGCCAGGCCTGCGGAGAAATCGGCCACCGGCAGGACGTATGCCCAACCCAGACAAACCTATCTGCAACCGGTGCGGGGTGCAGAACCCACAAGCAGATCATGATTGCCAGTTGCAGTGCAAACTATGCGGACTACCTCACGAGACGGCAAGCAAGGAGTGCGAGAAAAGGCTCAAGCCAAGACCCCCACCCCTGTACGTAAGGGAGAGAAGTAAATCAAGAGGCCGACAGCCATCTATAACAAGGGAGACAAGTTCAAGCTCCTCGGAGTATGGAACAAATAAGCCGCAGCAAGATCAGCAGAAGATCAGCTGGGAGGAAGTGATAGCCAGTTCTAAGTGGACAACCGACCCGTTTCCCTCACTGCCGACACAAGAGCGAAATTCAAGATACGAGGAAACCATCTCCTCCCTCAGAAGGCAAAACGCCGACCTGATGAAGCGGAATGAAGGGCTCATGAAGCGTCTAGAAGAGCAAGAAAGACGTCGGAAACAACGGGACAAAAGAGCTCAGGCCAGGGAACAAGCCCTGGAGATGAAGCTCCAACATCTCATTGAACAATTGAAGAAGCAGCAGGAACCGACCACAACACTAACGCCGCCGAGGAAACATACTCCCCCGATAGAGGACCTAGAATCGGGAATAGAGCACAAGATGAACAAGGCCCGAATCGAAGACAAGGCCGAACTGAGAAATGAGTTCCGAGCCGAACTGTCTCAGGCCATCGACACCATAAGTAAATCTGTGGCAGCCACCGTCCAAGCAGCCGTACAAACGCTCCGCCAGGAGATCACCCAGATGGGCAACGAGCTCAGCCAACGCATCTCCATCTTAGAAAAGGACAAAGAGCAGGCAAGAAAAAAGCCGAAATACCCCATCAGAGAAGCCCAGATGAACAAGACTCTGGGAAGCCAAGATGGCGAGTAAAATAGCAAAGAAGAAAGAAGCGACCCAAACCCTCAAAATTTGGCATTGGAATTGCAGAGGAATAAATCGGAAACGGCAAAATTTGCTTCACCTATGCACCCTACACCAACCTGACGTCGTCGCGTTACAGGAAACAGAAACCAACAATATTACGATGCGCGGCTACGAAACGCACATTGCCTCAGGAAGGACCCGGACCGCCGTCCTGATCAAGAAACATCACACGACGCAGCAGCACCAAATCAACCACAGAATTGAACACACTCTGATTGAGCTGGTTCCTCACAAGAAAACCCTGCAGAGCATCTACATCCTGAATGTATACATTCCTCCGCACGACACCCTCAAGGACTTGGACAAATTCCTGAGAGAAGTGAAGAAAGTCACGAAGGGTCAAAAACTCCTTGTGGTGGGCGACATTAACGCTCCACACGTGGCTTGGGGCTACCGATCAACCAACAAGAAGGGTATGGACGTGCATAACGCGGCACAACATCACCAGCTGAGATTGTGGACCGATCCTCAAATACCAACTAGAATCGGCAACAGTGTCTCCAGAGACATCATCCCAGACCTGCCTGACCTTCTCCACTGGATTAAGGCAAGTCGAGTAGTCGAGACTGGACGAGACTCTAGGCAGCGACCATCACATCATCCTGACCGAAATCACGCACAACAATACCCCCGTGAGATTAGGTCAGGCCAAAATTACGGACTGGCCTGCTTTCCGGAAATATGAACAGACCAGAAGCCTAGAGGACATCGAGGAGTGGACCAAAAACGTGATGGACTTGGTTACCAAGTACACAAAGACCATCCAACTCACTGCGGACAATCCCGACGTCGACCCACACCTACTTCACCTCTGGGAGGCCAGGCGTGGACTTTTGAAGAGATGGAAGAAGCAGAAGAGAAACCGCAAACTCAACATCCGCATTGCCGCAGTCTCGCGGCAGGCGGAAGAGTATGCTGAAAAACTCGCCCGTCAGAACTGGAATCAAGTGTGCGACCAATTACAGGGAACCCTCAGCACCTCAGCAAACAAAAGACCTGGGCCATTCTAAAGACCCTTCTGGCGAAGACGGAATCAAGAATAGTCACGGGGCAACACATACAAAGACTTATACACAACTTCCAGGGCACCGAGGAAGAAGTGCTCGAAGCCATCACCGGGAAATACCTAGGAGATGAACAACAACGGAAGGCGCAGCCAGTCATTCACCCGCAGTACGAGGGGGAACCCAATCCGGATCTAGACCAACCTTTCACCAAGTCGGAGATCATGGCAGCCTTAAAAAATCTCACGAGAAACACGACGCCCGGCAGGGATAAAATTAACAACAAGACCCTCCGTAACCTCGACAACGGGGCGACGGAGAGTTTACTAAAATATATCAATGAAAGCTGGCAGACCGGCAGTATACCGGCTTCCTGGAAGCACGCGGACGTAACGATGATCCCGAAACCCGGCAAGCCCGTCAAGATACAGAACCTGCGCCCGATCTCTCACGTCGGGCACGGGAAAACTCTTCGAGCACATGGTCCACAATCGACTCTCGCCCTACCTGGAAGAATACTATGTTCGGTTTCCGACCAAACCTCTCCACCCAGGACATTCTACTTCAGCTAAAAGAAGAAGTTATCGACGGCCTCAGCACATGCCACAAGAGTGTCATCCTGGCACTCGACGAAGCAGTGCTAAACAGCCTACAGCATACCAACTGCGGACGGCAGACATACAACTACGTCCGGGACTTCCTGACGGGTAGAACGGCGACCATAGGCCTGGGGAACCTCAGGACCGAGAAGTTCCAAATACCGCCCAAAGGAACCCCCAGGGGTCGGTGATCTCCCCGTTGCTGTTCAATATAGTGATGAGGGGATTGCCGAACCTCTTGGAGAACATCAGGGGTATCCGTCACGCAATATATGCAGACGACCTGACCATATGGACGTGTACGAGATCGGTTGGCGAACAACAAGACGCCCTGCAGGAAGCCATCGACAGGACCGAGCATTATCTACACCGCTGCGGTCTTTCATGCGCGCCGGAAAAGTCGGAGCTCCTGATCCTCAAAAGGAGGACAAGAGGGCGGCCTCCGCAGGAGACACCAGACCCAACATTGACCCTACATGGAGTCAACATACCCAAGGTTGACGTACTCCGTATTCTGGGCCTCACTTTCCTGAAGGACGGTGCCGGTCTCGCCACCATTAAAAAGCTGCAAGCGACAGTTACCCAAATCGCGCACTTGGTGCGAAGAGTGACTAACAAAAAGCAGGGCCTGAAAGAGCAGGACACAATCAGATTGATAGAAGCCCTGATAATCAGCACAGTCACTTACGGCACCCCGTACCTGGGTCTCAAGAACAGCGAGAGAGACAAATTGAACATCCTAATACGAAAGACCTACAAGCTGGCACTGGGGCTTCCACCGACAACGTTGACGGAGAAGCTACTCAGCCTGGGCATCCACAATACTTGGGAGGAACTAGCAGAGGCCCACAAGACGAGCCAGATAGAGCGACTCAAGCTCACCAGCACGGGCAGGGACACCCTAATAAGACTGGGCTACTCAGTCGATTATGAGTCCAGTAAACAGCGGGTTCCTCTGCCCCTGAGGGAGAAATCACGTTGGCCAGCATACCGAGAAACATGCACCCTGAATACAACAGAGAAAGGAGGCGAGCGAGAGTGCAAGCTCTACGTAAGGCTTACGAAGGATCAAAACAAGGAGAAGTCAGATACACCGACGCGGCAAAGTACAAGAACAGAGCGGCCCACGCTATCAGCGTGATCAACGGCCAAGGACAAGAGGTAGCAGCAGCCTCGGTAAGCACTTCAGACATCGACTGCGCGGGAGAAACGGTGATAGCCCTGGCAGCCACTACGGGCAAGCGAGAGGAAGATCACGTCACAGTCATCATGGACTCGCAAACAGCATGCAGAAATTATCAAAAGGGCTACATTTAGAAACAAGCCCTGAGCATCCTCGGAAAACTAGACAATGTTCAAGAACTGTACATTGTATGGGCCCCGGGACACGAGTCCCTGGCGGGTAATGAAGCGGCTAACGCTGCTGCCCGAGATCACATTCTCTGGGCTATCCCACCGGGTTCATGAGCACCGGCAGACCAACATGATAGCGTCCCGAAAAGATACTCCGATATCCTGAGTCATTACAGACTGGGCAGGAGGATCTACACCCCCCCCCCCCCCCCGCATTCCAAGCTAACAAGAGAAGAGGCAGTGATCTTCCGCAAACTACAGACCGGCACATTCCCGCACGGCACCCTGCTACACGCCATGTATCCTAAGAGCTATACTCACAAATGCGCCTTCTGCTCGGCGCCCAATACCCTCTACCACATGGTATGGAAATGTCAACAAAACCCATCGACACCACCCATCACCGGACCAACCGTCGAACAGTGGGAGGCCCAGCTGACAAGCTCGAGCCCTGAAGACCAGCATCGCCTGGTGAGCAGGGCCAAGATATCGGCTCAGGCCCACGGCATTCTGGGACCGCCCACCTCGGACGATTTTAGCGTCTGCTCATTTCCTAAATAAAGTTTATTCCTCCTGCTCCTGCTGAGATTCGGCATTGAAGCATGATGTTTCTCGCCAAATGCCTTCGGCCAACACTGAATGACCGGTAGCAAGTGCCATTTGTTGCTTCATAGCAGGAACATCAGAGGAGGAAGAATATGTTTTGCACGCGGCTCGCATTCGTTTGAAAGCATGGTCAAAGGGGACAGACCGATGCAAGATCTCCGGTGGCAGGGCTGTTACAAACCTGGTGCAAACCAAATGAAATGCACACCCGTGGGTCACTCGTGGTGAGAGCTGTCAGTAAAAATTTCAAATGAAGTCTTAGGTGCTTTGCAGTAAAGCCCACATCCAGTTTTCTGCCTGGTATTTCCCTCTAGTGCCTGCGATGACGCCTTCACGAAATTACGCCGTCTGCTAACCTCGCCACCTATCCTCCGTCACTTCGACCCTGCCGCCCCCACCGAGGTCCACACCGATGCCAGCGGCGTCGGATTCGGTGCCGTACTCGCGCAACGGAAGGCAGGGTTCGATGAATATGTCGTAGCCTACGCGAGCCGAACTCTGACAAAAGCCGAGGCTAATTACTCGGTTACAGAGAAAGGGTGTTTAGCCATTATTTGGGCCCTTGGGAAATTCCGCCCTTATTTGTATGGTCACACTTTCGACGTCATCACTGACCACCACGCCCTTTGTTGGCTGTCCACCCTCAAGGACCCATCTGGCCGACTTGCTCGCTGGGCCCTTAAGCTACAGGAGTACGACATCCGCGTTCTTTACCGTTCTGGCCGCAAACACACGGACGCCGACGCCCTTTCTCGATCACCGGTCGCAGCTTGCAACGCTTGCCTATCCGCCCTTGAGCCCGCACTTACATCACATGCACTGCACAACATGCCGTCGGAGCAGCGCAAGGATCCCTGGATCAGTGCTCTCATCACCATCCTTTCTGATCCATCCACCTCTTCACCATCTCGCGCTCTTCGCCGCCAGGCTACCCACTTCTGCATTCGCGATGGCCTTCTGTATCGTCGTAATTACCTTTCTGACGGACGCAAGTGGCTTCCTGTGATACCCCGACATCTCCGTGACCTTATCTGTGACGCTTTCCACGCGGACCCGCAGTGCGCGCATGACGGGCTCTTCAAGACCTACGCTCGACTACGCCTCCGATTTTATTGGCGCGGCATGTATAACTACGTGCGAAAGTTCGTTCGCTCCTGTACTCAGTGCCAACGCCGAAAATTACCTCCCGGGCAAGTCTACCCGTCACAATCCCTTCCCTGCCCTAGTCGTCCCTTTGATCGTGTTGGTATTGACATATACGGACGGCTACCATCCACCACAGCAGGGAACCGCTGGATTATTGTTGCCGTGGATCACTTGACCCGTTATGCTGAAACCACTGCTCTGCCGACTGCCACCGCCCGCGACGTTGCATCGTTTCTGTTACACCATTTCGTTCTGCGCAACGGTGCCCCTCGCGAACTTCTGAGCGTTAGAGGACGAGCCTTTCTTGCCGATGCTTTGAAGGCACTACTCGACTAATTGCGAATCATTCACCGCACAAGTACAGCGTACCATCCGCAAACTAACGGCATGACAGAACGTTTCAACCGTACTCTTGGTGATATGCTATCAATGTACGTCACCTCTGATCATTCAAATTGGGATCAAGTTCTCTCTTTCGTGACGTATGCGTACAATACTGCGGCCCAAGCAACTACTGGATTTTCCCCATACTTTCTCCTATATGGCCGAGAACCATCTAATACGTTCGATACAATTCTTTCATATCGACCTGATGCGTCCGAAAGTACTCCGCTGTCTGAAGCTGCTCGACATTCTGAGGAATGCCGCGAGCTTGCCCGCTCTTTTTCCACCGAGGACCAGTGGCAGCAGCAATCCCGTCAACCTGCCGACCGTTCCGCACGAACATTTCCCCCTGGCTCTCTGGTCTGGCTTCGGGTACCCGCTCCCACACCCGGCCTCTCCGCAAAACTTGTCGCGAAATACCTCGGACCCTACCGCGTTCTGGAACAAACGTCCTCCGTCAAATACCTCGTGGAGCCCCTCAAGCCACCGACAGACCTGCGCAATCGCGGCCGCGAACTTGTCCACGTCTGTCGCATTAAGCCGTACTACGACCCAATAGTAGTGTCTTCGCCTTAAGCCGCCAGGATGGCGCCTTTTTCGGCGGAGGGTGATTGTAATGAAGAAGAGTAACCTGTGCCTCAGCAGCATCGCCACCTGCATGAGCTCGTGGTTGCTGTCCTTGGCCGAACGCTTGTGAGTGCTACCCGTTCGCCTGCATCCGTTGCCAATAATCCTCTTAGCAACTTAGGAATATATTTCCTTTTCGTTGAAGAACTTGATGTGTTCTGCACATTCATGTAGAAAATTAACATTTTTCTGGTATGTATATATGCCTGTCCTTAAAGAGCTAAGTACCTGTAATTGTGAACTAAGATTTAGTTGGCGGTGCAGTCGTGATACGTGTAAATCGAATATTCTCCAAGTTATGAAATGAATTTTATTCTGGCGCGGTAGTAATAAACTCGGACCACGAGGGTGAATGAGCGCATCCTCACTACACTCTAATAATACTGAAATCGGAGAAGAAGTGGTTATCACTCAGGCCATAATTTCCTCCAATGTAGATACGTTGTCAGTGACTCGCATTCGCCAACAGAAACTACGCGCGAGCAAGACTATCGGCTCAGGCCGCTAACACTCTTCACGGAAAAGCCCAGCTCATATCGTCAGAGGATTTCGAAGCCAGATACATCATTTGGTTCCCAGTCCACACCTGCTGCGAGTTCCCCGCTCCCAACCTCAACGAGGAAGCCCACCGCGTCACGCGAGGTCCCTTTTACCGTGCTAGCAAAGAAGCCTCCCCCGAAAGAACGGGAGGAGAGGCCTGGAAGGAGAGGGACAGTATGTTCAGATTATGTGACATCACCCGCTTCTACCAAAAGTCCAGGTGCAGATCCCCGCCTCATAACTCCAAATTAGACACATCTCAGGCGGTTGACTGGAGGCGACTACAAATCAGAGCCCTCTCCAACCCGTTGCACCTACATCGCATCTGCCCCGAACTGTACCAATATCACTTGTGTAAACTATGTAGGACAGAACACGCCACCCTAGAACACATTCTGTGGGAATGCGCACATGTACAGGATTTAAATGCAGTCTCCTCAGAACAGTTTGGGGCGCGGTGGAAAGCCGCGCTGATATGCTCAAATCTGCAAGGCCAACTATAGGCCATCCAGCGAGCTCGAGAGGCGGCTGCGAGAAAGGGGCTCTTACCGCCCCTGACGCGGCCTAGGCCCAGGCCTCAATCCACTGGCTCCTTCAATAAAGTTGATTCACTTACTCACTATTCTGGCGCTTCCAGGGCACCCTTCACTTACTTAATGCGCACGGCATATATTTCACTGAAGTTACTTTTCAGGTGTGGGTTCACTGAATGGGGAAGCTTGGTCAGCAAACAGGAAATTCTGTTTGAGCATGCTGCGGGACTTGGGCTTTGCAAAAACTGCTATGGAGGACCGCATGATGGTAAGCTACGTGTTCAATTACATTACCTGCGACTGGCAACATACAATAGTTAAGGTTCCTTTTGACCCTGGATGCTTTACATAGTAACTCACTGTACTCTACATCACTGCGGTTTCGAAGTTAACAGTTGACTGGACAGAGTGCTGCGCTGAAATGTCATCTGTGTGTCCGAATTGTGCCTCCTTGCCCCTCAGAAGCTTGATATGAAATCATTCTCCATGAACAATGTACACAAGGAACTAGTAGCCAGAAAAAGCTACTGAGACCAAAATTTCGAAGTCACCACTCCACGAACAGGCGCCGATTAAATCCCATCAAGTCACTGACTGGCAATAAACGTCCGGTTCACAAAGGTTATGCAGGAACATCAGAAAAAAATGTTTTTGAGCAGTGATGATGACTTACAGTTTGCCATTACCACAAAGCCGCTCCTGTTTTGGGAAAAAACTTGTCTGCCGGAAATGACGCAAGAGTGAAAGACTGGTAGCCGATGCCGCGTTTATGTTCCCGCACAATCTCATCGGCATCTCCCAAATTTAGGCCCATCTGCTCAGGCCAGGGTAATCTCTTATTGATAAAGGTCGACTACATAGTATTTAAAGTGTCAAAGGCTGAGCTTAGAACGTTTCAAAAACTATCACTCCGCCACAACGACCTAAATAGGAAAAAAATTATAGAACTACATGACGTCACAAAGCCGTACCAGTGCTGTGGTTGCTGCGCAAGTTCAAAATAGAAACATTATACCGGAATTTTATTTCTCGCACTCAATGCACAAATTTAATGAAAATAGAAGTTGACAGAATACTTCTTTTTAGTCTAAACTAATTTAGTGGTTCTCTTTAGTGCCACTTTAGGTATGGATTTAGGACTAGCTCAGTTGTCAAGCCTTTTACAGTTCGGCGTGCTCTTACTCTTTTTTCTTCGTTCCGCATGGATGTACCTGCACTTACGTTCTCAACGCTCTGCGGATGGTAGGAAGAGTTCGGCCGCGTTGCTGACAGCATTGGTGAGACTGGTGGAAGGCCGCTTGACGTGAGCAACTACGTGATGCCGTGCGCCTTCAACAACATCGTGTCGTTCTTCTATGGCCGTCAGTTGACGCACGACGATCCAACTCGCCGCGAGCTCCACCGGGTGATGAAGAGAGTGAGCCTCGCGATGTACTCGGGGCCCTTTCACCAATTCCTACCATGGAAGCTGCGCAAGCTGCTCTCATACCTTCCTTTTACCAGAAACCACCGCATCGCGGAATCCTTGGCGCAACTAGAAGCCGTTTCAGAGTACGTGCACTTTACTTTTTCCATAAACGCGTATCATCCACAAATGAATTTCACCAGTACTATGAATTGGTACTGGCCTAGAAACAGAGCGCCCTTCTGAATGTTTTAGGCGGTCTAAAGAGGATTGCACATAAGTAACATGAAATGTTTACCTGAAAAAAAAAAAAACTGATCCAGAGGTGTGATACTACCATGATGACGTTCACGCACAACAGAAAACGTCATTCTCTGGTTCAAGTTTTGCTATTTTCTAGTGCTTTCAGTTAAAGTCACCCTTAAGGAATAAAGTCGAGCCCGGATCTATCGAACACACATATACTGAATTATATGTAGTGTATATCGAACAGCTGTAGAATCTCCTCGAAAATCCTATGGAAACCTATACAGCTGGTGCACTCATATATAGAAGGCCCGTTCACTAGCACTTTCAATTTATCGAACGTGGCGCGCCGCCAAAAACCTCGAAGTGCACTTCTTAGTGCACATTGAGGCCTTCTGGCACCTGGAGGTGGAGAAGACAATGTGCTGTCAGTAGAGCCCCGTTGTGCTGTTCGGCTAGGCCGCGTGCTGCCTAGAACGTCAACATTCCTTCTTTCCGATTTTCGTTGCGTCATCGTGTGGGTTGAGTGCCTATTCGTGAGTTCATTTTCCGCAAGCGATGACCGCTGCAAGTGTAAATAATAGAATCAGCTTGGACTTTGCAACGAGGTTGAGAGTGATCCAGCAATTTTTTGCAGGTAAATAAAGTCTGCTTGCTTTTTTTCCCGAGCTGCGTACAGTAACTTGGCCGCCCGCGGACGCACCGATCGCGAATCCGCCGATTGTCGCAGGGCCGATTAATTTATGTGTCGCATTTCCTATACAGGGTGTCCCAGCTAACACGCAGCACGATTAAAAAAAAGAGGGGAAAGGCGTTACGCGAAACAAACCTAGTGCGTATTGGTTCCAGTACAGTGGAGTAGCCGCCAGTAACTTTATCGTTGCTGAGATTTATTTAGGTAATTGTAATTAATTATCTAACTCGAGAATTACTATCCGAGTTATCAAAGTGTCAATGAGAAGATTGTAGAGCAACATGAAAAACTCCCGATACAGCTTTCTGTTGCTCAATACCTGCTGCATAAATGTGTTTTTCCGAGCGTGAAAGAAGCCCGCGAATATGGCCGCGGGAGTTTTTCATGTTGCTATACAATCTTCTCATTGACACTTTGATAACTCGGACAGTAATTTTCGAGTTAGATAAATAATTACAATTGCCTAATTAAATCTCAGTAACCAAAAAAGTTTCTGGCGGCTACTCCACTGTACTGGAAACAATACGCACTAGCTTTGATTCGCGTAACGCCATTCTTCCTTTTTTAAATCGTGCGGCGTGATAGCTGGGACACCTTGTATATCGAACTTTTTGTGATCCCCTTCAGATTCGATATATCCGAGCTCGACTGTATTTTGAAGCAGCAAAAAAATGAGGGTTACATTAGCATATTTGCAAGCTAACACTCGGTAATCTTTTGCCTTAGCTTTTTCGTTGCCGTAACGCGGTTCTCATACAAATCTTTAATGCACTCACACAGCTATCTCACGCCTAACGATCTGAAGAAGATCAATTTGTTAAGACACCTGGAGAATGTGGGATTGACCGGTTATTAAGTGGTGCTGACTATGAAAAAAGCAGCTTGGAGCATGCCATGTTTTGTGTTGGCGATGACGAAATGGGCGGTAGCGACGCGGTGGGACACACGAAATGATCATTGCGAGTGAAAAGCACTATGACAACTAAAAAGAAGACACTCAAAAAGGGCCTGATGCTTTCTTCCACGAGCAAATTATTCCTTAACATGACACAGGATAGGAATTTGTCCCGTTCCACTGTGAGTTCAGATTGCGGTTCACAGTTAAAAAGGGTAATATAGTCTAAGTGAACAGACGAGGAGAATGTTGTCTGGCATTTTCAGAATATTGTTGATAGTTAATAGGAATACTAGGAACGATTTATTAGCAATTTAGGAAGGTTTATGAATTGCGGTGTGGTCCGTGTAAGTGGTTGAAGGTATCTACAATGTGTAGTAGGAAATTTAACTAATGATTGTACGTTTCTTTACGGATACGCTTAAGTTTATCTGCTGCATTCTTCTTTTTTTAAATCGTTGGTGAAATTTTCTTGAAAGAGGAAACGCGATGCTGTAACAGGATGCTACTTAAGCCTCTTTGGCTTTTCATGGGGCTAACACTCTTTGACTTCTGAAGGCTTCGTTGCTTGACAAGCCTCGAACGTAAGAAGTGTTTTCACATTTTGGCATAGAAAGATACGCTGAAAGGTAACAATTATGCACCGAAATTCTCGAATCTAGCATACATACCTAGATACTTCATGGTAATAAAATGCAATTTTTGTTAGTTAAGTTTCCGTAATTATTTAAATTGCTGCATTTATTGAACAAAGGCCTACGGCAATGTTTTAATACTTGTATTTTGTAGTATGTGGGGAAAAAGGAACGTACCATGTTCTTGATTTTCCAGTGAAACTGTCCTTTGTAAGTAATGATGCCATTAGTGTTAAGAAAGCTTTAAAGTCAACGTAGAAGATGTTTATTGAAGGAAATTCACAATAGTTTGTAATGCGAATTAGGTTACTGCATGT